>NC_022026.1:18875432-18907753 GCF_000317375.1 Microtus ochrogaster
GAGACCTGATCAGGGTTCCAGGAGAGCCAGCATTGGGGAGAGCCATCATTGGGCAAGGAGATCTGATCTCACCACCAGGAGAGCCATCACTGCGGAGAGCCATCACTGGGAAGGTACATGAGTGGCTGGGATGAAGAAGCAGTCTCCTCCTATGGCAATAAGCATATAATTAAATATGCAAAAATATATATTGAGCAGAAAATTCCATAATATTGAAGGATACATAATAGAATTTGAATACATATAACAAGCTCAAAATTAAGAATTTTAGTATATTCTCAGAAAGACATATCATACTGTTGTTAATACTTGTAAAATTGATCTGGGATGACAATGTTCTCACAATAGGACTGCAGATAGGATTAAATAGAGCTTAAAAAGCTGGTTTAATTAAGAAAAGTTCTGAGAATAATTGATTTATTTCTAAAGGAAATATACAAATTGAAGAAATTTTCCTTATCAAATAGTTATCACATTTCAAAGGAAAAATCATTAAAATCATGTGAACTGTAACGGGATAATTGAATCAGAGAAAATGGTATAAAATTCAGAAACTGCTTCATGGATGTATAAAATAAGTGACACTTAATGGTATCAGAGTAAATTACTTCAATGAAGTTACCAAAATTAAATCCTAATTGTCCTAGATAGCTGTGTAACTGACTTGAGAGAAATAACTTATTATTTCTTTATATCATTTAATTTAACTGTTGAATAGAAACAATACATGACCATTTCTTATATAACATTGTATAAATTATTATGACTATTAGAGTACAAATGCATTGTTTAACATATACTAATATGATCACAGGTTGCTAGCCATTAAATGGTTACTCAGTATATCCTATATTTGACATCTAGAATTTTTATAAATCTTGGAGTATAAGTAATTTTTTTTGCTTTATAAATAATATTACTCAAAATTTCCACTTCCTCCCCTCACCCCATTTTCTTCCTGCTCCCCCATTTGCCCTTCCCTCTCCCCCTCCAGTCCTAAGAGAAGGCAGGGTACCCTGCCCTTTGGGAAATCCAAGGTCCTCCCCCTTCCATCCAGGTTTAAGAAGGTATGCATCCAAATAGACTAGGATCCAAAGAATCCAGCATATGCAGTAGAGACACATCCCAGTGCCATTATCATTGGCTTCTCAGTCTGCCCAATTGTCAGCCACATTCAGGGGGCCCAATTTATATTGATAGATTTTCATATGTTGAACCAGCCCTGCATCTCTGGGATGAAGAGCCTACTTGATCAAAATGATGTTTTTGTTTGTTTGTTTGTTTGTTTTTGATGTGTTCTTGGATTCGGTTTGCCAGTATTTTATTGAGAATTTTTGCATCGATATTCATGAGTGAAATTGGTCTGTAATTCTCTTTCTTGGTTGAGTCTTTGTGTGGATTATATATCAGGGTAACTGTAGCTTCATAAAAAAGAGTTTAGCAATGGTTCTTCTGTTTCTATCATGTGGAACACAATGAGGAGTATAGTTATTAGTTCTCCTTGAAAATTCTCCCAGAATTCTGCACTAAAACCATAGGGTCCTGAGTTATTTTTGTTTGGGAGGTTTTTGATGACAGCTTCTATCTCCTCGTGACTTATAGGTCTATTTAAATTGTCCACCTGGTCTTGATTTAATTTTGGTATATGGTATTTATCTAAAAAAATGTCCATTTCCTTTATATTTTTCAAGTTTGTGGAGTACAGGCTTTTGTAGTAAGACCTAATGATTCTCTGAATTCCCTCAGTGTCTGTTGTTACATCCCACTTTTTTATTTCTGATCTTGTTAATTTGAATGTTCTCTCTCTGCCTTTTGATTAGTTTGGATAGGGGTTTGTCAATCTTGTTGATTTTCTCAAAGAACAAGCTCTTTATTTCATTGATTCTTTAGATTATTTTCTGTGTGTTTTTTGATTTCAGCCCTCAGTTTGATTATTTTCAGTCTTCTATTCTTCCTGGGTGGTCACTCCAATATTTTCATATCTGTGGATGTTTGTTTTGTTACCGAGTATGTGATCAGTTTTTGAGAAGGTTCCATGAGGTGCTGAGAAGAAGGTATATCCTTTCCTGTTTGGGTGGAATGTTCTATAGATGTCTGTTAAGTCCATTTGGTTCATTACATCTGTTAGTTCTCTTATTTTTCTGTTAAATTACTGTCTGGTTGACCTGCCCATTGGTGAGAGAGGAGTGTTGAAATCTATAATTAGTGTGTGGGGTCTGAGGGTGATTTGAGTTCTAGTAATATTTCTATTACATATGTGGGTGCTTTTATATTAGGGGCATATATATATTCAGGATTGAGGCTTCATCTTCATGAATTGTTCCAGTTATGAATATTAAGTGTCCTTCTCCATCTCTTCTGATTGATTTTAGTTTGAAATCAATTTTGTTAGATATTAGTATAGCCATACCCACTTGTTTCATAGGTCCATTTGATTGTAAAACCTTTTCCCAACCCTTGAATTTGAGATAGTGTCTGTCGTTGAGGTGTATTTCTTTTAAAAAGCAGAATGTTGAATCCTGTTTTCATATCTGTTCTCTTATCCTGTGCCTTTTTATAGGTGAATTGAGTCCATTGATATTAACCAATATTAATGACCAGTGGTTGTTAACTCCAGTTATTTTTTTTTTGGTGGTAGTGTTTGTGTGTTTCCTTTCTTTGAGTTGTGTTGGTAGAGTTGTCAGATGTCTGTGCTATTGTGCGTGTTGTTGGCATCCTTGCGTTGAGGTTTTTCTTCTAGTAGTCTTTAAAGCTGGGTTTGTGTGGATACATATTATTTAAATCTGTTTCCATTGAAAAGTCAGGTGTAATTCTGATAGGTTTACCTTTATATTTTACTTGACCTTTTTCCTTTGCAGCTCTTAATATTCTTTCTTTATTCTCTATGTTTTGTGTTTTATTATATGGTGAGGGGATGTCTATTTGGGGTTCTTTAAGCTTCTTGTACCTTCATAGGAATATCCTTCTTTAGGTTGGAAAAGTTTTCTTCTATAATTTTGTTGAATATATTTTCCGGGCCTTTAAGGTGAAATTCTTCTTCTACCCCTATTATTCTTAGGTTTGGTCTTTTCATGATATCCCAGATTTCCTGGATGTTTTGTGTTAAGAATTTGTTGGATTTGCTGTTTTCTTTGATCAGTGAGTCTATTTCCTCTTTAGTATCTTCAGCACCTGAGATTCTTTCTTCTATCTTTTGTATTCTGTTGGTTATACACGTCTCTGTAGTTCCTGTTCATTTGCCCAGATTTTCCATATCCAGTCATCCCTCGGTTTGTGTTTTCTTTATTGCCTCCATTTTGGTCTTAGTCTTGAACTGTTTGCTTTATCTGTTTGATTGCTTTTTTCTTGATTTTCTTTGGTATCTTTGACGGATTTATTAATTTCTCCTTTTTATTTGTCTTCTCTTCTATTTCTTTAAGGAAGTTTTTTACTTCCTGTTTAAGGGTCTCCATTATTTTCATAATACTATGTTTTAATTCGATGTCTTTTACTTCTTCTGCCTTAGGATTCAAGAATTCCTGTTGCATGTTTGCTGAATTCTGGTGTTATCATGTCGCTTTTCAGTATGTTGGATGAATTTTTGCAGTGGTGCTTGCCCATCTCTTCCTCTCCATATCTCCCCAGCATGGGAGCAGGGTTTCTTGCCACATTCGAAGGACCATGCAGACAAAAAGGTGGGATCTCTGGATTCCCCCAGCCTGGGAACCGGGCTTTTTACTGGGTTTCAAGGACCTTTCAGACAAAAAGGTGGGCTCTCTGTATCTCCTCAGCATGGGAGCATGGCCTCTTATAGGGCTCCAAGGACCTCCAAGTAAACTGTATATAGACATGATGTTATACATCTGTACCTCTACAACTTGTTAGGTAGATCTAAAAAGATTTTCAGGCCAGTCTTGGCTATATGTTGACATTGAAGCAATCCTGGAGCAAGTCAAAATAACAACAACAGAAGCCAACCTTACAGTAAATGATCTCTAAACAAGTACAATAAATACTAATTATGAAAAAATAATTTTTTCAACCTCTTAGCTGAGAAATGCTTATTGACAACACAAAGATAAGAAAACTAGAAGGGAAATACTAACAATCCAATATCAAAATAGAAATTATTCTAACCTAAAAGATATAATCAGTTTCAATGTCAATTGTAATCACTGATTGTAAAAATATATAAAAAGTAAGTATATAATATATTTAATTTCTTTAGTGTAAGAAAAAGGCTAACAAGATATAATTAACAGAAAAAACATGGAATCGTAACTCAGGAATTTTGAACACAATTATTTTAATATAAAGATAATTTCAACAACAACCTCTGATATATCCCATAGTCATCTGTGTTATGAGAGTTCTAAAAGTACAAAAATTTCACGGGGGAAGATAGGATAAAAAAGTTTCTTTTAAACTGAAAATTGGCAAACTACTGTGTACAACCAATCTGAAGGATAAATTAACTCCTAACAATAAACATGTATTCATTATGATGTTGGAATTCTATCATCTGCATGCCCAAAGTCAAAAATAAAAACATCTAAAGATATAAACATGATAAAAATGTGCTATATCTATTATTTAGTGAATTGGGCCTTTCTGCAGAAATTTCATTATTGAGCTCCTAAACTCCAGTGCTTTATTCAGTTGTGACAGTATATTTAAGTGTAAGGCGTCATTAGGATAGTCCCTAATGCAGTATTTATTATTAACTTGCTTAGAAGAACAAATGTGCATACAAAGGTACACATGGGAAATGCATGTATATTATGAGTGTATGAGGACACATTGAGACATATCCAAGTGGATGTCAAAATGAGAGTCCTTAGGAAAAAACAAACTTACAGATGCATTAGAATGGAAATCTAACATTCAGAACTGTAAGAAAATAACAAAGATAACTTGTCTGTGATATTTTCTTAATGGTTGCCTAAGAAAACTAATACAAAATCATAAATCAAATGTTGATATATGCTATGGTTTGTGTTTGGAAAACCTTATGTGTTATACACTGTCCTCATTCTAGCAGTACAAAAGGTGGTGGATAAAGGTGTTGGAAGCTGGTAGCAGTCACAACTGATTAAGTTTTGCTTCTGGAGAGACTGATGTCTCTATAAAGTTAGTTTTCTAGAAACATATTAGGTATAAATGGAAAGGTAAATTTGATCCTGGTGTCCTTATTTTTCTCTCTCTATGTTGTCTTTTCTGTAGGTGACTGTTTTTTTTTCTATGAAAATGTTGGTGTTTATTTACCAGAAGCCTGAACAGATAGATACAGCTGCAATATTCTAAAATGTCAAGCCCACACAAACCAATAGCTATTTTTTGTTTAATTTACAAAATACCAAACTTCATGTATCTTGTGATATGAAGAGAAAAATGAAGCAAACCAAATTTTCATATCAAAATGCTGTATATAATAGCCTGGAAAGTTGGTTCATTAGTAAAGCATGTCTAAGGCTCTTCAAGAGAAGTGAAATGCAGTTCCCAGCATCTATATTTGGTACCTCAACAATTCCTGTAATTCCAGATCGAGGGACCAGATATCCTCTTCTGGCCTCCAGGAGCATTCAAGGCATGTCTGCACACACACACACACACACACACACACGTAAAAAATAATTAAATATTCAAAAATGATGCACAATTGATCTATTAGTCAGTAGATATATAGAAAAGAAGCTAAAATGGTTCTGAAACACAGAGATGACCACTGTTCAAGAACCTAGTATACAAACCCAGTAACAAATTTTCAATGTGTCATATAGGAGAGTTTGAAGCTTGGGAAAAATCATTTTTTAAATTTGTTTAATGGATATAACAATGCCTTCCTCACTACAGAGAACTGAAAAGTAAGTGAACTAATACATGTAATTACCCTTAACATAATGCATGATATGCTACACTATGCAAAAAATTAGTCTTATAAATTATATGTTCACATGAACAAAATAAACAATGTAAATGAATACAATTAGGAAGGTGGTTGTATTCGGAAGTGTTCTAAGGGGACTGCAGCGTGTTTTTGTTAGAAATATCTGTAACATTCTGATCTGTGCTTTCTTGAATACATGAAACACACTAGAATATATATATATGAAACCCAAGTTACTTCACAGATTTAGAAATCATAAGAGGCAATAACTTTAAGGTTGAATTGAAATGATAAAACAAGAAGATTTGCCCCTCCCCCCCAAATTCCTTTTCCTTATTGAGTGCAGCTCAGTTCTGCAAAGCTCCACCAAGATTTACAGAAGCCATTTAGGGCACTGAAGCAGTCTGATGCAGGCAAAAAAAAAAAAAATCAAACAAAGCATTATGTATTGGGCTGGGCACTGACATTGCATTCAAAGTTGTAAAACCAGCAATTTATTTTCTATGTGGAAAAAAAGAGAAAAATATTTTACCACTGCCAGGGACATTGAAGTAAATTATATTCTATTACTCAATGGGGAATAGCAGTTAAAATATCTCTGTTTAGAAAAACGATGAAAGCTTTAGAAATATAAAAATGCAGAAAAATATGTGTGATAAATTGAATTGAAGAGGAAAATATATTCCTCTGAAAAAAATTATGACATGAGTGAAAAAAGTATTTGTAGTCCAGAGAAGTAGGTGGCTATATTTGTTTCATTTTCTCATCAATTGAATATTTTTCCACATGAATACCATTTTAAATTATCCATATTAGAAGTAGACTCAGTATGGTTATCATAATATTCTTATATGTGAAATGCATGTCCTCATTTTTTTAATCACTTTGAAAACTGGAAAGTTTATCATCATTATTAAATATTTTCTATTATGTTTCTAACACCTTTGAAGCTAATAGATTATCAAATGGTGACTAATGGACTGGAATCTGAAGGAAATTAATGCATTTATAAAGAAACATGCAAATTATGCGTTAGTAATTGAGGAAAAACATGAGGAGAAATAGTGAAAAAAAAAATGAATCCTTTTAGAATTACACTGAAGTCACCATTTGTATCCATGTCTTTTATGTTGGCAAAGCTCCAAACCATGTGAATTTCATTCTTCAAAGATATACTTGCTTGAACCAGAATATCCATTTTAGGATTCGTCTTTTTTCTTTTTGTTCTTTTTTTTTGAGTTTTAGAAAAAGTGTTTAGAGTATTAGAGGGGTGGTCAGAGGGAGGGACTGGAAGAAAAGGAGGTCGGGTAATCTGTGGTCAGGGTGTCAAACAAACAAACAAATAAATAATCATCTACAAATAGGCAGAATGAATATTACTTCCTTCACGTTATTGGTATATACAAGTTATGTTTTTCTCTTGTCTAATTGCTATAGCTAAGAATTCCAGTTCCATACTCCATAAGGGAAAGGACATGCTGTGTTGCTACCGAATTGTGAATAAATAGTCTCAGTTTGTCTGCATTTAGGATAATGTTGACTATAAGCTTATTGCATATAACCTTTATTATTTTGAGTTATATTACATCTATTCTTAAACTTGCAGTAAATTTTTCTTTTATTTAAAATAGTTTTTTCTCAGATAATATATCCTCATTATTGTTTCTTCTCTTTCTACTCCTCCCAATTCCTCCCCACCTCCTCCCCCATCCAGAACCACTTCATTTCTATATCTTAAGAAAAAATTGGTTTCTAATGATAAAAAAGTAAAATAAAATGAAATGCATTAAAAATGATCACATTGTAATTAAAAAAACAAATATAAGGGATAGATCCAAAGAGAAGGTAAATGATACAGAGCTGCGACGAACTTCTCGACCAGCAGAGAAGAACGACCACCACACGAGGATTCTTCTCAGATCACGCTTTAATGGAGTACCCTTGGTTGAAGGAGAGCAGAAAGCGAGGGGCCCTGAGAGCACTAAGGCAGCTGCTTATATAGGGAATTGGCACATGGGTCGCCCTGTGATTGGCTGCCACCATCAGCTGACACCAGACTGCATCGGGATAGGCCCAAGGGCCCCAAACCACCACGCATGTGGGAAGCGGGGGACATGCAGCTCCCAAAGGCATAGCCAAATATGGAGTTGTTTATTTCCAACAAGACAGGATGTCGGCGCCATCTTGTAATGGCTATCCTGTCCGGCTCCCTACACAGAGCTACACTCTATATACACTCAAGAATCCCATAAAAACACTAACCAAAAAAAAAAAAAACACTAAAAGGGAAGCCATTATACATGTATGCAAATGACCTGATGCAAACCTGTGCAGGTCCAGTGCATGCTGTTTTAGTCTCTGTGAGTTTCTATGACATTTTCTCATGCTCATTTAAAGGGAGTTGTTTTCTTGATGTCCTCCATTCCCTCAGACTCCTACATTCTTTCTGCATCTTCTTCAGCAGGATGCCTTAAGACCTGAGAGAAGGAATTTGATGGAGACATCACATTTAGAGCCAACTGTTCATATGCCTCTCACTCTCTGCATAATATCTGTTTACAGATCTCTGTATTTGTTCCCATCCGTTGCAGGGGAGAAGCTTCTCTAATGATAACTGATACATGAGTAGCAGAACATCATTAGGATTCATTTTATTGCTAGAATTTTTTATTTGTTTGATATTTTTAGAATAGTAGTATTAGGGTTTACCCTAGGTCTCTGGATTGTATAGTTTCGGATTTTGTTCACCAAAGTCATGTTGCATAGGGGTTCCATCTCATGGGGTGGTCCCTAAGTCAAATCAGATATTGGTTGGTTATTTACACAATATTTGAGCTAACAGTACACTAGCATATCTTGAAAGCAGGACATAATTGTCCATCAGAGGGTTTGTGGTTGGTATTTCAGTTTCTCTTTTGATAGTATGAAGAATACCTTCCTGTACCAAAGACACTAGAGCACAAGGATAGTCTGCATGTAGGGCCCAGCTCAACTTCTCTACATTCAATGAATTATACAGGTGGTACCTTCAGCAATGGGGCTTTTTTTTCTCAGTTTGTGGAAAGAAAAATACATTATTGGCAACAACTGTTTGTGGATTCCCTTCGGACCCCTTTGGTCAACAGCTCAATTAAGTGTAACCTAATCCCAGTACCGAAAGCTTCATTTGGTGACATGAGATGGCCAGTTGGAGCTCTGTTTTCTTCATTACTTGGCAATTTCATTTAGGTCACCTTCATAAATGTATATAATTTAGGAAGCTTGTACTAAATTAGGTTTACATACTAGCCCTCAAATGGTCTCACATTTAAGCTGTCTCTCCCTGTATTCTCTCTTTTTTTTCTCTTCACCCCTTCCACACTTGGTCCTCCCATTTCATTTGCCCCACCAATCCATGAATATTTATTATACTTCCGTGTCATAATTATATCTGTCTCCACAGTACCTTAGTCCTCTATACTTACCTTCTATGATTCTATGAATTATAACTTGGTTATCATTTTAGTAGTTAGCATTCACATGTAAGCAAAGTCACACTCATAGTTCTCTCCCTGGATCTGAGATACCTCATGCAGAATGAGCTTGCTGTATTTTTTCTAACAGATAAAAGTTAAATAGCATGTATATGCTTCTAAAAATTCATATTTTCTAATGTTTGGTATATGCCTGATGTATAACTACTTCCAGGTATTTCCTGGAACCTTCCATATATTAGGTTGGCCATATAGTCAATTTTCAATGGTTAATAATAGGAATACAGTAAGAGTCCAGTGCTTCGGGTTCTATGCTGTATTAGTTTTATGTCTTCCAAGTTCTATCTTCAAAAAGTGTAACTATAAACAAGGATGAAGTTAAGATATACACTAAATGTTTTCAGATTACTTTTATATAAACAAAAAGCAAGTTTATAAATTTTAGTAATATCTCTTTTTTCCTTGATTTATTTTTAAAATAAATATGAATGAGTCATTAGGCTCTATTCTAGGAACAAATAATAATCATCGATTAAAGACTAATATTCCTGAGGCTACCATTCAAGATATAAAAACACAGTAGACTTGTTAACATGGAAGGAGGAAAATTTCTTGTGGTTCTCCAAATGGACAAGAACTCCAAGCAAATAATGATTGCTAGAAAGAGAATTAACCTCTCCTAGGGATGAGTTACCATATTGGCTATCGAGAGCATATTGGTCATCCTGAAAACATATACACATGAACAAGAAAAATAGCCTCAGGAGGATATATTTATGTATCTGTACACATGCACACACTTGTGTGTGTGCGTGTGTGCCTGTGTGTGGATGTGGGTGTGTATGCTATTAATTCAAAAAGGTAATTAAAGGGCCTAGGGAAAAAGGCACCTATAACGGACTGAAGGGAGAAGGGAAAGTGATGCAATTATATTTTCACAAAAATATAATTAAAAATAAAAGAAAATAAAAAAGAACTTGGGCTGTGAAAAACAGCTTGTTTTTTAATTAACACAAAAGCTTCTAAAAGATAAGTGTTTGCTGTTACTTGATTTACTAATTTGACTCAATTGTTATTCAAAGTCCTCTGAGAAAAAAACAGCAACAATAAATTGCACATGCAAAAGCTTCTCTTTTTTTGAAAATTGAGGAAAATGAGAACAATGTGCTAGAAAAAGCATTTTACTATACTGTATTTTATACATAAATCTAGATCTAGACATGAAGAAGATAGGAATGGAAAATGCTATCTGGCTGTGTCTTAAATTATTGAACAGTTCTAAGAAGAGAATCTTCATGTCACATTCAACTATCACAAAAGGGCAGAATCTCATGGAGTGTGCTCTGCCTCAGTATTCCTGCTGTTATTCATCAGTGGCTAAGAGTGTTCTAGAAAAAAGATACGTTTCAGTTAATATAATATTAGATTCAGAGTATAGCTGCAAGAGATTAGGATAAACTTCAAGTTGGAGAGCACTTATGTACCCAAAAGATATGTGTTGATACCTCTGAATCTATTTTTTACTCAACATTCAGGAGAACACTGACTAGACACAAGTATCTAAGTGTTACAGACTGTTTTTTGTTTGTTTGTCTTTTGTGGGTTTTTTTTTTGGGGGGAGGGTGTTCGAGACAGGGTTTCTCTGTCATTTGGAGACTGTCCTAGGACTATTTCTTATAGACCAGGCTGTCCTCAAACTCACGGAGATCCTCCTGTCTCTGCCTTCTGAGTGCTTGGAATTAAAGGCTTTGCCACCACAGTCTGGCTTTTACATACTGTTTTTCCCTACCCTCTGGAAAATAATTCTGTTGGCTTCTTAAACTACAGTGTAATGGTGTTAGGAATAGCACTTTAGAGAGGTAATTAGATTTAGACAAGGTCATGAAATTTTCTTTATAAGAGAAAAACATCAAAGCCGTTTCTGCCTCTGTTATATTATAATATATCAGGAGAAAAATATTTACAGGAATGTAGTTCAAATCAGTCACTGAATCTCCTTCCATCCTTTTAAAAATAACATTTACTGAAAATGGACTCTTCTGTTTTAAAACATCCTGGTTATAGTTTCTGCTCCCTGTTCCTACCCACCTCTCCTTACCTCAGAGTCACTCTCTTTCTGTCTTTCCTTAGGAAAAAAAAAACAGGCTTCTAAGAGATATCAACTAAACATGAAAAAATAAAACATGATAATATAAAGCAAAAACTTTCATATTTAAGTTGTACATGTCAATAAAAAAAAGGAAAAAGAGTCCAAAGAGCAGACACAGGAGAGAGAGAGCCACTTGTTCTTGCACTCGGAAGTCCCATAAAATTAATAAGCTAAGAACTATAGTATATGCACAGTGGACCTGATAGAGACCCATGTTGGCTGTTTGCTTTCTGCTTCAGTCTCTTTGAGTTTATATGTATTTTGAATACTTGATTAAGAAGGCCTTATTCTCTTGGTTCTCTCTATCCCTCCTGGCTCTTATAAACTTAAGGACTATTAGAAATGAGTATCTGCTATTAAGCCACTAGAGCATTTAATTACAGAAAAACAAGTAGAGTGAGATACATGATATACAGAAAAGAGAACATCAGTTGTACCCTAAATAAAGTAACAGTTTAATGGTAGCAAGGACTATTAAAATCACTATTATCAATGATAGTAAAGGTTATCACAGCCACACATTGGGGCAACATCTGTAATAGGCCCAGCCTTCCAGCCTCGATGGGGTTCACATGCTACAGGATAGGGGCATATGGATTAGAAATATTAAATAGAAGGAACAGAGATCTAAAAGTAATAATAGGTTAGAACAAGGAAGGCAGTCTATTGAATATTGGATTTGCCTGCATTTATTTTTTATATGCTTAAATACTCTAATCCATGAAAGCAGAAGGAAAAAAAGGACTGCTTCAACATGATACAAAGAACAAACAGAGCAATTATTTGTTTCAATATTTGAAAGTTCAAGCCACTATATCCTGAGTTAAGTATTCTTTTATTTAGGTAGGACATGCTGTGATTGCACCTTGGACCAAGCATCCTGAAGGCAGCCACTTGCTGGTTCAACCCTCTTATCATATCCTTGAAGGAGCAGGAATAGGCTTGAATTCTCTGACCTTTTGTCAGTGTGGACACCTCTGTGGGCCATCTCAATACCCAAAACACCTTGTTTGTAGCCACTCCTCAAGTGAGACCTCTTATCTGCCTTAACTATGAAACAGTAAGTCTAAGATTAAACTCTCTGACCTTTAAGGTTGAGTGGACTCACTTCTGTGGGGTCCCACAAAAGCTGTAAAATAACACAAACCTTGCATTGTTGCATTAATTCATCTAGGTACTTACAGGCAAATATCACAGATAAAGATTCTTATAGAAGGAAAAACATAGGAATACATTCTAGGTTGCAGGAATCATGCAAATAGATAAAAATAGGGACTTGGCACATTTCAGCTTGATGGGAGCTTAGTCTTTATTTTTTTGTTTGCTTTGGAAAAGAACAAAAAGAGGTCAAGACCATGATGTGTACACCCACTGCAATAGGTTAGCTAATGGGAGCTTAATGACTCCGGACTAACAGCAGGGGAAATAGCCTAGGACCAACTAGGCTCTTTGAATGTAGATGATAGTTGCATAGTTGGGGCAGTCTGTGGCGTCACTGGCAGTATGACCAGAAATTATTTTTACTACTTGTACTGGCCTTTTGGAGCCCATTCTCTTTGAACAGATACCTTATTTAGTCTATATCTAGTGTGAAGGGCTTTGGTCCTGCCCAAATGGATGTGCTAGACTTTGTTGACTCCTCATAGGAAGTCTTACCATTTCTGAGGAGTGAATGAGAAGTGGGGTAGGTGAGATGGTGAAGGGAATGTAAGGAAGAGAAGGGAGAGGAACTGGGATGGGCATGTAAAATAAGAAAATATTTTTTTAAAGTAAATAAATAAATTTTAAAAAGAGTCTTACTGACACAGAGCATGATGATCACAAAGAGGCTCCATAGTAGTTTAAGCATCTAGTTATTTATCATGATGGAAGCATTGTTTCCACTGATATTAAAGTACCATGGCCCAAAAGAAAAGTCCTACCAAAAAAAAAAAAACCCTCACCACATCATTTAATCTGATAGTAATATTTTCTTGCTGATGTCTTCTATATAGTTAACACTTAGCCCTTGTCAATTCTTAACTCAAAATATATCATGGGAAAGCCAATTCAGGTACCCTCTCTACTATTGTTTAGGGTTTTAGCTCGGGTCATCCTTGTGGATGCTTGGGAATTTTCCTAGTGCTAGGTTTCTTGCTAGCCCCATAGTGGTTCCTCATTCAAGATATCTCTTTCTTTATTCTCCCTCTCTGTCCTTCTCCCATCTTAATCATTCATTCCCTCTTTCTTCCTTCTCCCCTTCCACTTTCTCTTCTCCCCTCATTCTCTGTTCTCCCAATTTTCTCAGGATATCTTGTCTATTTCACCTTCCCAGGAGGATTTTCTGTGACCATAGATGATATGATGGTTATCCTTGTGAGACTCTTATAGTAGCAACTAGGATGATTGATTCAGTCCTCCAATGAGGATTATATGATCCTTATTTGGTATTTAATGAATAATTACAAAGTAAAAAATTGAAGGTGTCTAAAAGGTTAATTTATCTTTAAACTGCAAAAATTGCATGTGTAGATGTAAAAATTTTACTTTTATTTTTAGCAATAAAAATAGTATATATGCTAACAAAAATCTTTTAAAAAGCCAGTTACTTTAGCTATTTTTACAAGTATGAACTGAAAATATATATACAAACAAATACATATATGCAGTATCTGGTAAACTATTACATCAAAGATATGTTAAGAAGAATGTTATATTCTATTTTACAAAGCAGACTGAGAATCTTAAAAATTAAGGTGCTTCTCAGAGTCATGTAGTTTCTATGAGCTACATCCAAAAAAACAATCTGATTTATACTCACAAAAGTCTTTGCTAATTATCTTTATTATTTCTGAACACTGAAGAGAGGAACAATCTTTCTTCTATATTTTCTCAACAAAAATCAATTCAGTGAGAATTGACTTATATGCTCCCACCCATAAATTCATATGAAGGATCATACTCTATGCATGTCTTGTGCCACATAGCTTATGCACAGACACACAGACACATGAACATCACACACACACACACACACACACACACAAACACATGCACAGCATATACATACTTCTTAAAGAACATTTATAATTCCCTTTCTACAAAGTAAGGTAAATAGAGGTTAATTATGTTGCCCAAGATGTTGAGGATAGTAAGTGGTGAATCTGAGATCAGGCAAGTATCTCATGAAAACAGAAAGTTGGTATGAGTTCAAAGAAATGCATCATATGCTTACACGTCCATAGTACTTTAGTACTTCAAATTGTTTCCATGTACTCTTTCTTGTTTCA
Source organism: Microtus ochrogaster (assembly GCF_000317375.1). Taxonomy (NCBI): domain Eukaryota; kingdom Metazoa; phylum Chordata; class Mammalia; order Rodentia; family Cricetidae; genus Microtus; species Microtus ochrogaster. The sequence continues at coordinate 18,890,190 of NC_022026.1, forward strand.
GTTTTATATCCATCTTTGTAATATTGTATTTATTTAGTTTTGTCTGGCTTTTGAAGAAGACATAGCCTTAGACATAAATATAATAAATTAAAGGTTCAAGTAAAAACATATTGTTTTTCTAAGATCATTCTTTTTATTGATTGTATATGTAATTTAGTACTTATACAACATATATACATTTTATATATACTCATATGACAAAGTATGTGAATGTTATTTCAGGAATATATACTTTTGTAAATGACCATGACTATTTCTATCTATAAAATAATAGGTTCATTTATAGACATCTGTGATCTGTGTAGGCTCTCTGTATTTCCTTCTGTAAACATGTTCATATAGTGTGCCAGAAATGCAAGTTACAATAAAAAATCATGGGAGTAGAACTGCATATCAGACCATGCTAGACACAGAGAAGAATAAAGAAGATGCACTATAAGGAGAGACAGAGATAGAAATGCAGAAGGTATAACCTCAGAGAGAGATTCAGTTCCTGAGATAGACTGAAACTCTTTTATATTAGATAACAGGAAATTCCTTGTTTTTACTCATGTGCCATTGTGTGAAGTTGATATCTTTATAGATAAGATCGCTCACTATGCTATTAAATAATAAAATGTAAAGAAATAATGGTCTTCTTATTATGACCTTATTGTGACCTTATTGGTCCTTAGCTCAGATTATTTCTATGAAGCATCTCAAGACACTGGGCTCACATATGAAACCATCAAGTGTATGATTGCTGAGGTGTGAAAATGTATGCATCAATTTTATTGCCTCATTGACTTTTCATAAAATTTTGTTATTAGCATGTAGAAATATAGAAATACACATAAATATGTAGTACAGTCCTCTTTATTCTTCATTGTTCTGTTCCACTCTTTCTTTTATCAAAATTTCACCACAGACTTATCAGTACTCAAAAACTTGAGGCACTCATTCTTAGTGAATGTATTACTCTAATAATTACCATTCAATTGTGTCAAAAGCTAAAGCTAATCACTTCACATAATTATGCTACTCTATACTTATGTGAACAGTGAAAGGGTCTTCATTAAGCTTGAAAGATCTGGGAAATAGTGATAAAAAGTGCCTAAATACATTCACGGATCAATTAGTTCTCACCACTAGAATCTGGAGTCTTTGAATCAAGGAAGCCACATGTTTGGAGCCCTCAGGTAAAAATTGCATGTTCCTTGTTATCTCAAAATTGTGTCACTGCTGGAGTTAATTATCTAAAGAGCCCTGCACAGAATTCATGTAGCTGTGTCATGCTTCTCTTCTAAACTAGAACAGTGCGATTATAACATAAAGTAAATCGCTGTATTTACTCTAATGAGCTTGCCTCTAAGTTTTACTAATAGCAGGGTCGATATAAAGACTCTATGGCAATTATTATGCCACTTCTCCTTTCTTCCTATATTCTTCTCATATAACATTTAATGTATTTTTGTTCAAGTCAATTTAATTTATTAGTAGGCAAGAGACATGAAACAGTGTTGATTTTCTTTGGATATACTTACAAGTAAACTGGAAAACTCAATTTTCAAGTTGAGTTTTCAATCAAATACACATGGGAAAGACAAAAACTGATTCAAGGAATGGTGATATTTACCAAGGTTTAATATGATGCAAATGCAAGGAGAAAAACACTTGTTTCTCTTCTTGCTTATTCATTGCAAAGCCATTTTAAGGTTTGGGTCCATAACAGAATAATATATTATTAACACACCTTGATTAATACTATCCAGTGCAGTTGTACACTCACAACACAGATGTCCTTGAAGGCTTGGGGTACTGGGTTTGTTTTGCTCCATGAAAAAGTATTCCTGGCTTATCTACTTCTGTCATCTTTTAAAAATTGGTATGTCTAGATATAAATTGAGAATGGGCTGCAGACTCATTATTCTTACCTCTCTTCTAACACTTGCCCTTCTACTATTTTACAAAATAAAGGCTCTATTTTCAAGTTGACCCTCCCATCATAACACAGGGACAGAAATCCTCTAAAGCCCTAAATACTGGTACACACCAAAACATTAGCAACTGTTGAGAATGTGAATCCAATTTTTACTGGCTTACATGTTCTTTATAATTCTTGAGATTTCTATACTTTCAACTCAACTACACTGAAGGGAACCCTAAGTGATGTAACAGCTAATAAACCTTTATTGTAAGAAGTAGTTCAAAGGGGTGACAGACATTAATAAATAAAATCTATCCAAACTTAGGAAGTACAAAAGGCATACGAATTGTCCAACATGCACATGTGAACCCAGAAGAAAACACTTAGTGACTAATAACCTTAATTGGAACATAAATTATTATTTACTTAAGGAAATCTACTTATTGAAAATAAAACATTTATTCCCAAGGTATTAACAATGCATTTCACAAATTAAGTTTGTTACATGTTTTCATTATGTATAATTCATTTTATATAACCAACTGTATTTTGTTAAATAAATATAAAACAGAATTCAATCCTAAATGATATTTTATGACAAAAGAAAGTATACATACTGGAAAATTTTAAGTTAACATTAAAAATATACTCCACTGCAAATTTTAAGTTTGTAGGAAATAAATGCAATTTTATGTTCTATAAAGGGCTTAATAATGAAATATATTATCTGATTAAAAAGTCCTGCTGTAGGAGTTCGTTCAACTCCTTCAGCCAATAGCCTTTAAGATACCAGCCCACTTGGTTGTGGTGTCTTATACTATAAATGCAGCTGTAAAGCATGTGCTCACTCTCTTTCTTCCAAGTCTTGCTTTCAGTTACTAGACTCTTTTCCTATTCTCCATTTGTGCAGAGGACTGTGATCTAGGACAGTGATTTGTAAGTTTCCCCTACATAAATACCTATTTATTATATGTAATTCTGAACTAATGTTGGATTACTTTGTAACTTCTGCCATCATTTGGCACCCGAATGTAAGGACCAGTCCACACTTTTTGGGATTGATCCACCAGCTGAGAAGCACGTTGCACATTGACTCTCCTGCCCGTATCTGCTCAGTGCTCCTTGACCTGTGATCCACATGCCAGTCCACACACTGCTGTCTGTGATTCCTATGGTGCACACAGTCTGCAATTTACACTGATGTAAAACTTTGGGTTTTCTCTTTGTCCTGAGCACCAACTCTTGGAATCATTTGATCTCCTTAATTACTGTTATTAATATGTTAAACAAAGCATATTTTCAGTACCTAAGTAAACAACACATGCTGTTCATTGCTGCTTGTATCTCTTGGCCATGTGGCTGAAACTGCAACACTTGCTGGGTTTGGAAATCTCTTATTTAAATGAAAGGGCAAGGTGCTGTCGGAGATCCTTCCACTCCTTCAGCCAATATCCTTTAAGATATTGACCCACTTGCGTGTGGTCTCTTATACTATAAATGCAGCTATAAAGCAAACACTCACTCTTTTGCTTCCAGCTCTTGCTTCCAGCTGCTAGACTCTGTTCCTGCTGCCTGTTTGTACAGAGGACTGTGATCTAGAACAGTGATCTGTAAGTCTCCTCTAAATACATAACCCTTTATTATAAGTAATTCTTAACTACTATAGGATTATTTTTTGACTTCAGTCATCAAAATCTTATAAGAAAAGGCTATGGGTTATAAGACAAGAAGTAATAATGTCAAATATCTGACAGTTTTATTATTATTATTCATGTAATTTTAAAGAATAATATATATATATATATCTTTCTTAATATGGAGATATTATTTCGTACCTAAAAGGACAATATAATATTTTATTTGATTAAAATTTACTCGTCTTTGGAATATGTCCTAATATATGCTCCTATGTTCACTTAAATGCATACTGAAAAATTTAAGCATTCTAGTTATATGTGTGACAAAGGAATTTTAATAAAATAACTTCATTGTAATTAACTCATAGATAAAACCATCACTAATGTAGATTAAGGTAGCACTTAAGGTAACATGCTTTACATGTTAGTGAACATCTGTGCATTCTGAATGTCACACAGAACTAAAGGCCTGGTTAGATGGTGTTTTGTGATCCTGCTGCAGCCAGAGTACTAAGACAGTATTTTTTTGTGTGTGAGTCTAAAGATGTTGGGTTTTTTTATTAAAAATTTCCACCTCCTCCCCTCCTCCCACTGCCCTCGCCTCCTACCTCCCCCTCCCTCTCCAGTCCAAAGACCAATCAGGGTTCCCTACTCTATGGGAAGTTTAAGGTCCTCCCCCCTTCCCCCAGGTCCAGGAAGGTGAGCATCCAAACAGACTAGGCTCCCACAAAGCCTGTCCATACAGTAGAATCAAAACCTAGTGCCATTGTTCTTGGCTTCTCAGTCAGCCCTCATTGTCAGCCACATTCAGAGAATCCAGTTTGATCACATGCTCCATCAGTCCCGGTCCAACTGGCCTTGGTGACATCCCATTAGATCAGTCCCGCTATCTCACTGGGTGGACGCACCCCTTGCGGTCCTGACTTTCTTGCTCATGTTCTCTGTCCTTGTGCTCCTCATTTGGACCTTGGGAGCTCAGTCCAGTGCTGCAATGTGTGTTTTTGTCCTTATCTCCATCCATCGCCAGATGAAGGTTCTATGGTGATATTCATTAGTGTGGCTATAGGATAAGGCCAGTTCAGGCACCCTCTATTCTGCTGCCCAAGGAACAAGCTGGAAACATCTCCTTGGACACCTGGGAACCCCTCTAAAGTCAAGTCTCTTGCCAACCCTAAAATGGCTCCCTTAATTAAGATATCTACTATCCTGCTCCCACATCAACCCCTACTCTATCCCAACCATCCCATTCCCCCAAGTGCTCCCAATCCTCCCCTTATCCCTTCTCTTTCCCCATCTCCCCTTACCATCACCAAACCCCTACCCCCATGCTCCCAACCCCTGCCTGGCAATATTGTCTGTCCTCTTCCAATATCCAGGAGGATAACTATATGTTTTTATTTGGGTTCACTTTTTTATTTAGCTTCTCTAGGATCACGAATTATAAGCTCAATGTCCTCTTTTATGGCTAGAATCCTCTTATGAGTGAGTCCATACCATATTCATCTTTTTGGGTCTGAGTTATCTCACTCGGTAAAGTGTTTTCTATTTCCATCCATTTGCATGCAAAATTCTAGGTGTCATTGTTTTTTACCGCTGAGTAAAACTCTAAAGTGTATATGTGCCACACCTTCTTTATCCATTCTTCTATTGAGAAGCACCTAGGCTGTTTCCAGGTTCTGGATATTACAAATAATGTTGCTATGAACATAGTTGAACAAATGCTTTTGCAGTATAATTGGGCATCTCTTGGGTATATTCCCAAGAGTGATATTGCTAGATTCTGAGGTAGATTGATTCCCAGTTTCCTGAGAAACCGCCACACGGATTTCCAAAGTAGTTACACAAGTTTGCATTCCCAGCAACAATGGATGAGTGTTCCCCTTACTCCACATCCTCTCCAGCATAGGCTATCATTGGTGTTTTTGATTTTAGCCATTCTGACAGGTGTAAGATGATATCTCAAAGTTGTTTTGATTTGCATTTCCCTGATCGCTAAGGAGATTGAGCATGACCTTAAGTGTATTTTGGCCATTTGAACTTCTGTTGAGAATTCTCTGTTCAGTTCAGTATTCCATTTTTAATTGGGTTAATTAGAATTTTAATGTCCAGTTTCTTAAGTTCTTTATATATTTTGGAAATCAGACCTTTGTCTGATGCGGGGTTGGTGAAGATCTTTCAATCAGTAGGTTGCATTTTTTTTCTTAATGACAGTGTCTTTTGCTTTACAGAAGCTTCTCAGTTTCAGAAGGTCTTATTTAATCACTATTGCTCTTTTTGTCTGTGCTACTGGGGTTCTATGTAGGGAGTAGTCTACTGTGCCCATGTGTTGTAGACTACTTTCCACTTTCTCTTCTATCAGGTTTAGTGTGCTCAGGTTAATATTGAGGTCTTTAATCCATTTGGACTTGACTTTTGTGCGTGTTTATAGATATGGGTCTATTTTCATTCTTCTACAAGTTGACATCCAGTTATGCCAGCATCATTTGTTAAGGATGCTTTCTTTCTTCCATTGTATAATTTTAGCTCCTTTGTCAAAAATCAGGTGTTCATAGGTTTGTGGATTAATATCTGAGTCTTCAATTTGATTCCATTGGTCAACATCTCTGTTTTTGTGCCAATACCAAGCTGTTTTCATTACTGTAGCTCTGTAATAGGGATGGTAATGCCTCCAGAAGTACTTTTATTGTATAGGATTGTTTTGGCTATCCTGGATTTTTTGTTTTTCTATATAAAGTTTATTATTGTTCTCTCAAGGTCTGTAAAGAATTTTGTTGGGATTTTGATGGGGTTGCATTGAATCTATAGATTGTTTTTGGTAGAATTGTCATTTTTACTATGTTGATCTTCCCAATCCAAGAGCATAGGAGACCCTTCCATTTTCTGGTATCCTCTTCAATTTCTTTCTTCAATTCCTTAAAGTTCTTGTCAAATAGATCTTTCACTTCCTTGGTTAGAGTTACCCCAAGATATTTTATGCTATTTGTGGCTATCGTGAAAGGTGATGTTTCTCTGATTTCCCTCTCTGCTTATTTGTTCTTTGTGTATAGGAGGGCAACTGATTTTTGGAGTTTATCTTGTATCCTTCCACATTACTAAAGGTGTTTATCAGCTGTAGGATTCCTTTGGTAGGGTTTTGGGGGTTGCTTCTGTATACTATCATATCATCTGCAAATAATGAAAGTTTGACTTCTTTCTTTCCAATTCGAATTCCCTTGAACTCCTTATGCTGTCTTATTGCTATTGCCAAAACTTCAAGCACTATATTGAAGAGGTATGGAGAGGGTGGGCAGCCTTGTCTTGTTCCTGATTTTAGTGGTATGGCTTTGAGTTTCTCTCCATTTAATTTCATGTTAGTTGTCGGCTTGCTGTATATTGCTTTTGTTACATTTAGGAATGAACCTTGTATCCCTAATCTCTCCAAGACCTTTATCATAAAGGGCTGTTGAATTTTGTCAAATGCTTTTTCAGCATCTAATGAAATGATCATATGTTTTTTCCTTCAGTTTAATTTTTAGTATGTTGAATCAGCCCTGCCTCTCTGAGATGAAGCCTACTTGATCATAATGTATAATTTTTTGGATGTGTTCTTAGATTCAGTTTGCCAGTATTTTATTGAGAATTTTTGCATCGATGTTCAAGAGTGATATTGGTCTGTAATTCTCTTTCTTGGTTATGTCTTTGTGTGACTTTGGTATCAGGGTGATTGTAGCTTCATAAAAGGAGTTTGGCAATGACTCTTCTGTTTCTATTTTGTGGAACACATTAAGGAGTATAGTTATTAGCTCTCTTGGAAGTTCTGGTAGAATTCTGCATTGAAACCATCTGGTCTAGGGGTTTTTTTTGGTAGGAAGGTTTCTAATGACATCTTCTAATTCCTTGCAACTTACATGTCTATTTAAAGTGTCCACCTGGTCTTGATTTAATTTTGGTATATGGTACTTACTTTAAAAAGTGTCCATTTCTTTCACATTTTCCAATTTTGTAGCATACAGGCTTTTGTAGTAAGATCCAAAAGTTCTCTGAATTTCCTCTGTGTCTGTGGTTATGTCCCCTTTTTCATTTCTGATCTTGTTTATTTTCATGTTCTCTCTTTGCCATTTGATTAGTTTGGATAGGGGTTTGTCAATCTTGTTGATTTTCTCCAGGAACCAGCTTTTTTTTTCATTGATTCTTTGGATTGTTTTCTGTGTTTCTGTTTTGTTGATTTCTGCCCTTACTGTGATTATTTTCTGTCTTCTACTCCTCCTGGGTGAATCTGCTTCTTTTCTTTTCTAGAGCTTTCAGGTGTGCTGATACGTCTCTAATGAGTGCTTTCTCTGTTTTCTTTATGTGGTCACTTAGTGCTATGAACTTTCTTCTTAGCACTGCTTTCATAGTGTCCCATAGCTTTGGGTATGATGTGTCTTTATTTTCATTGAATTCAAGGAAGACTTTAATTTCTTTTTTATTTCTTCCTTGACCCAGGGGTGGTTCAGTAGTTGACTGTTCAGTTTCCATGTGTTTGTAGGCTTTCTCAGGTTAGAATTGTTACTGAATTCTAACTTTATTCCATGTTGATCTGATAGTACACAGGTGGTTACTACAATTTCTTTGTATCTATGGATGTTTGTTTTGTTACCAATTATGTGTTCAATTTTTGAGAAGGTTCCATGAGATGCTGAGAAGAAGGTATATTCTTTTCTGTTTGGGTGGTATGTTCTATAGATGTCTGTTAAGTCCATTTAGTTCATTACATCTGATAATTCTCTTATTTCTCTGTTATGTTTTAAAGGTATTTTATTAAAATTTGATATTTGTTTTAATTAATAATGTCTTATAATATTTGACCAACAATATTTCAATATAATAATTTTATATGATTCCCATCATAGAAAATTTTTTCAAATGCAATCTTCTAAGGGACAGCTACAGTGACTGGAAGATAGATGTGGTTGGAAAAAGAAGGCTTGCCCTTTCCCCTCATCACTCTGAAACTTCAGAAGAACTCTAGAAGAAGCTTCTTTAGAAAACAATTTTCAAGTCACTGATCTGGTACAGCTCCTTAATTTATTGAAGTGGCTTACAGCCAATGGATAACTAATCTATTTTCAAACTTTAGTTATCTATTTCAATTGCTTTGTATTTTAAAGAAACAATAGCATATTTTTTATTCTACATAACAATAGGTTTCATTATGCCATGTTTATAGAGGCTCTTCAATTGTATTCACTCCATATTACTCTCTATTCTTCCCTCACTTCTATTCCAAAATCATTTTGTTGTGCTGTTAAAATATTTTTTTTTCTGGTAATGATTTTAAAACCAGAAGTCTCATTCCTTTCTGTCTAGTAATACAGTGACTTCTTCAGATTAATTCTATGAACAGTGAATTACATCATTTCCTATCTATGAATTAATACCAAGCCACTAACGAAATCTGCAGCCCTGTGCCATAAAACATGAACAAGATGAATTGCTTAGATCAGTACAGGCACTCAAATTAGATAATTACACTGCCTGAAAATTCCTCTTGTTATATGGATCTGTAGCTAGAAAAGGCTTTTACTAACCTTGATATAAATGCTTTTCCCTTTGCTTTATGTCTTCCTTGTCTCTGAGCACTGCAATTTTGCCTTGTAATACTTTACCTTAACTCTTCTCACCCATTTAACTTGCTACTCCACAAGATCCCTTTCACTGTTATTGTATTAGACTACTATGTGTGTGTGTCTTTCAAAAATGATAATATGGTGTGGGAGAATTGTCTATATTCTGTTAATTGTGTTTTAAATAATGCTGATTGGCCAGTAGCCAGGCAGGAATTATAGGCAGACAACCAAACAGGAAGTACAGGCAGGGCAATGATAACAGGAATATTCTGTGAAGAAGGAAGCTCTTTCCACAGTCCTGGCCAGACCACTGAAGAAGCAGGATGTGACTGCCCCACTGAAAAAGGTACTGAGCCATGTGGTTAACATATACTAGAATATAATAGAATAAGCTACAAGAATAGAATATAATGGAATACTAGAATATAATAGAATAAGTTACAACAGCTAATAAGAAGCCTGACCTAATAGGCCAATCATTTAGTTTATATCTTATGGAGACCTCTGTATGATTTTTTTGTAGGGGTTAAATGGCTGTGGAACTGGGCAGGACAGAAACCCCAACAAGCAGGCTATCATATTACTCTAATATCCAAAATATATAGAGAACTGAAGCAACTAGATATCAAAAAAAGATTCAATTGAAAAATAGGTTACAAATCTAAACAGATAATTTTCAACAGAGGTATCTAAAATGACCGAGAAACATATAAAGAAAATTTCAATATTCTTAGGCATCAGGGGACTGAAATCAAAACTATTTGGAGATTACATCTTACACTTGTTACAATGGTTAAGATCAAAAACACTAGTGACAGCTCATGCTGGAGAGTATATGGAGAAAGGGGAAAATACCTCCATTGCTGGTGGGTGTGAAAACTCATACAGCCATTATAGAAATTATATAGATACTCAGAAAATTGGAAATCTATCTACCTCAGAACCAAGCCATACCACTCTTGAACATAAAATTAAGACATAGCCCAGCCTACACATAGATTATTGCTAAACCTTTTTTATTGAGGCTTTATGCATAATAGCCAGAAACTGGAAATAATCTAGATGTTTCTCAGTTTAGGAATGAATAACGAAATTGTGGTATATAGTCACAATGTAGTATTACTCTATTACTCAGCTATTTTAAAAACTGATATGAATTTTCCAGGCAGATAGATGGAACTAGGAAAAAAATCATCCTGAGTGAGGTAACCCAGTCACAGAAGGACCAATACTCTGTGTTCACTCATAAGTGGATATTAGTTTTTAAGAAAATAGTAAACAATGTATAATCTGCAAACTCAGAGAGATTAGGCAAATATGAGGTGTGCATGGATCTTCATGAGAGCAGGAACTAGAATGGGTTTTATGAATGGACTGCTGAGCGGGCAAGGACAGGAGCAGGGGATATTGGGGTGGGGGGAAATGGGATGAAGGTACAGAATGTATGCAGAAATGACTGGGGTGGGGGTTAGAGAGTGATTTGGAAATGTATTGCAGTGGAAGCCTCTTGGAATCTATGAAGGTGATCTTATTGAGGACTCCTTGTAATGAAGGATACAAAACCTGAACTGGCAATGTTTTTTAGTTAAATAAGACTTCCAGTGGAAAGACCTATGTTGCATTTAGTTGAGATGTTGGCCAAGGTAGTCCCAATGAAATTCCCAAACAACCAAGACTTATGGTAAAACAAAAGATTATTCTCCACAAATGATGGTGGGTGTCTCATTACCTAGGACAACAGCCACACAACTTATTGAAAATCAAAAAGTCATGCCAGTACCTACATAGATCTATCAACCTTATGTTCTAGTCTCTTTGTTGCAGGAAGGTACACTGCAGGCTACCAAAAGAGAAATAGGGACACCGATATAGCTCATAATCTGTCCTACTTAAAAAACATGATAGATTCTGTCTTGTGGTATCACGAGCAGGGTAGAAGTGATCCCCATCCATCAATGACAGCTGGCTCTGAAGTCATAAGAGTAGGAGAACTGTTCCTGCCCCCCAACCAGCTGAAACATTAAGGAGAGCAGGCGCTACACCTCACCTGGGAAGCACAATAGAGCCAACCTCACTGGTGGCAGTATGGGTGAGCCATGTGATAGTTGTATCCATTACTCACCTGTCATGTGGTGACATGGGCAGCAGAGTGATTCTACCTGCCCCATCCATCAATGTCTGAGGCATGTGGGGAAACTTTCCCTGAGGTCATAAGTGCAGGAGAGCTGTCCCTGTTCCTTATCAGCTACAGCACTTGGGAGCATGGCTCCTACACCTTGCCTTGGCAATACAGTAGAGATGGCATTGTAGATATGTGTTGGAAAAGTGGCCCTGAGCATAAGAAAGCAGGAGAACTGATCTTGCCCCTTGCACATCACTGAAAAGGGTGAACTAGCAATGGCAATTCAGAAGCACTCACCCTGGTGGTGAAGACAGGAGAAGGCTGGAGCCTCAACAACCCTGCATCTACCCAGGCCAAGAACCAGGGTTATGTGTTGGCTCACCCCAACATCCACCCTTCTGTGATCTGCTAGAGCATGAAATGGGGGTTGGGTCAGTCTTGTGGACCCAGGACTTCAGGATGTCCACGCTACAGGACTTGAATAGTATATGCAGGAAGAGTACCAGTGGTGGCCCAATATTGATGGTTTAGCAGAGACTAAGGACCTCAAACCAGAACAATATTTTTTTATGAATGCCTGAATGCAAAAATGTATGGATAATAGGGTTTACTTCCTGATTCACTACGGCTTCCATTACAAGAATTTTCCCTTTTATCCTTTCCCCCTTTTTGGTCCAAATGAGGAGCAGAAGGACAGAGAACATGAGCAAGAAAGTCAGGACCGCGAGGGGTGCGTCCACCCATTGAGACAATGGGACTGATCTAATGGGAGCTCAGCAAGGCCAGCTGGACTGGGACTAATGAAGCATGTGATCAAACTGGACTCTCTGAATGTGACTGACAATGAGGGCTGATTGAGAAGCCAAGGGCAATGGCACTGAGTTTTGATTCTACTGCATTGTCTGGCCTTGTGGGAGCCTAGTCTGTTTGGATGCTCACCTTCCTAGACCTAGATGGAATGGGGGAAGACCTTGGACTTCCCACAGGGCAGGAAACCCTGACTGCTTTTATGTTTGTTAACTGTGCTGAATCATATAGCAACTGTGTCTTTTATTTCTTTTTCTAACACAATGTGTTTTGATTTTTCTTGTTTGATTTGTTTAACAAATACAGAGCTTTAGTGAAAAATATTAAAAATTAAAAACAAACATTTAGGAATATATTATGTTATTTTAAACATAAAACATAAATGTAGTAGGTTATATATAATATACAAATAAGCTAAATAAGGATCATTAAGTATATCAAAATTATTTTATTTATGGGAAAATATTTATAGTTTTATATATACAAAATATACCTTTGGAATTATTAAGATGCTCAGCCACCATATCTTGTACCTCAACATCTAATCAAGATTCAGAGAGATAGAACGAGTTCAATCCAAAAATAGATTGTTCTGTGGTAATTACTTTTCAGAAAACATTTTCTGGGATTTGAGGAAGTATAACTAGGTCTCCCAATGCAAGTGAGTGCCTCCTTGAAAAACATTATATATATAATCAATTTAAAGAAAAAAACGATAAATATTACTTGAGTAAAGAGGCAGAAGATGTTAGATGCTGATTGAAGATACAATTCAATCATAATTGTTTTAAACGTATTTGAGGATGGCTCTCTTGAGAAGGAAGTATGCTCTAAATTGCTTGTACTACTGTGTATATCCTCTATATCTCTCCACGGTTCCCTTTTTTGTATTTATTTATTTATTTATTTATTTATTTATTTATTTTATTATGTTTATATTTTTTATTAATTTATATTGAGTTCTATATTTTTCTCTGTTCTCCTCCCTGCCTCTCCCCCTCCCCTTTAACCCCCTCCCAAGTTTCCCATTCTCCCAATTTACTCAGGAGATCTTGTCTTTTTCTGATTCCCACATAGATTAGATCCATATATTGCCATGCCAGCACAGGCTGGAACCAAGAGTCTCAGCGGAGGGTGTCCAGGTTGAATGAATACATAGAGCACGAGCTTGAGGTGGAACAGCCTCTGCCTTTATTCTCTTGCTGGGCTGGCTTTTATACCATGGCACCAAATGAGGAGGGGGCTGCGAAGGGACTGTAACCTGACCTTGGCAGGGATCAAGGAATGGTCACCATGCACTCAAAATTCCTTCCTTCCCTACTCCAGGAGCAGGGGGAATTTATTATGTTTTCCTTGCAGATAGGCACCTCAAATGGGGGCAGGGATATCAACTCGGGGCTGCAGTTCCCACAAAGTATGTCTCTCTTAGGGTCCTCATTGTTGTCTAAGTTCTCTGGGATTGTGATTTGTGATATGTTCACATACTTGAAGGTGGTAATGAAAAGGTGATATAATACATATCATAGCCAAAGCAACAAAGAAAAAAAACTTCCCAAACAAGTTTGGAAATTGGCCCAAATAGAGAAGGATCTTTAGAAGAAAATAAATCAATCTAAATCAGTTTAAAATGTAAAAATTAAAGAAGATACACCATTTTTATTTTATTTATTTATTTAATTTAGATAATGCCATATATATTTTGAACAGTTACTGGAAAACTAAGTAGATAGGATTTCAAGCAAACTTTGAAGATAAGAGAAAAATTAATGAAAATAATATAGTCACTTATATTTCAACCACAAGCATGACCCTACAGTAGGTTTTCAATTGTCTGAATATTAATAAACATTATCCTGATGTGTATGGTACAGGACATTAATGAACATATTTGGTGATTATATCAGTTTTCTCTGCATGCCCTGATGAGACACAACATCCCCCATGAATTCTTGTTTCACGGGTAGTTACCATCTAGAGAATCTCTCTATCTTGTTTATCCTTTCAACTTCTGCATTACTCTTTTTCCCAATTATCTGTGTCATTGCTGCTACAAATTTTCTCTTTTCCTTGTATTTTTATGTGATGCTTTGAATTAAATACTAACTTTCCAACTTGTTTTCTCTAAAGGTGCTCTAGTGTTTTCCTAAGCCATCTTGATCTCCTGCCTAGATTCCAGGCCCAACTCATTTCTGTCATGTCCCCAGAATTTGCTCTCAACCCCATATTCTTTTCCCATTCCAGGAACAACACTAACTTTTGGGGAATATTATTTTCAGGTGTATAAGTTTTGTTTACGTCACATTTGTTTAACTCTGTGAATCTGTTACTCTGCCTGTATAAAACACCTGATGATACTTAATAAAGAGATAAACAGCCAATAATGAGGGAGGAGCAAGAATATGTGGGGCTAGCAGGCAGAAAAATAAAATAGGACAGTAGGACGAGCAGTGAGATAACAAGGAGAGGAGGACACTAGGCACCAGCAACTCAGACACCCAGCCAGACATGAAGTAAGAAGGAAAGTAACATACACAGAAGTAAGAAAGATAAAAGCCCAGTCGAGATATAAGAGGTAAATGAGATAATTTACAAAACTCTGGCTAGCAACAAGCCAAGCTAAGACCAGACATTCATAACTAAGACCTCTGTGTGCAATTTATTTGGGAACTGGGTGGAAGACCCCTCAAAAAGAGGAAAACATTCCACAGTAACTAACTTTCCACTAATTACAAACTGAATTTTATGGGCTATGACTGTATCTCAACTGATAGCATCAAGGAATTCCAGTGTTCAGTTGTCAAAACTACAAAAAACAGTTATGATAAATACTTATAATTCCAGCATTTGAAAAATAGAGGCATGAGAATTTGAAGTTTGAGTTCATATTTGACTACACAGACAGTGCAAACTAGCCTGGGGTATGAGAACTTGCCACAAAAAGGAAAAACTAAATAAATAAATAAATACACAAAAACATAAATGTTATTCAACATTTTCAAGAAGTGCCTGTGCAGAAATCAACTATTCCACACTTAATATAGATGGTCTAATAAGTACCACAGGCTTTATATTGATATGCTTCTGATTTTATCTTTACTTTCCATAGGGGGAAACTATGTTCATAGATAAGAAAGTGTTAACCTTTGGATCAGTTGCATAGTAAAAGAATTCATTCTCTGCAAGATCAACTGCCATTTTTATTTTGGGGAGTTTCTTTTCTTTTGTTTTCATTTTTTTTTTTTTGTTTTTTGGTTTTTCAAGAGAGGGTTTCTCTGTACCTTTGGGGCCTGTCCAGGAACTAGTTCTTGTAGACCAGGCTGGCTTCAAAATCACAGAGATCTGCCTGCCTCTGCCTCCTGAGTGCTTAGTGCTGGGATTAAAGGTGTGCTCCACCACCACTGGACTTGAGAACACTGTTTATTATCCACACAGTTCATAGTTAAATACTCTTAATTGTGCTATCAGGTTTACAGGGAAAAACATTTCAGCCATTTTAAGCACTTATTTTTTGCAGGAAGCAAAGGCCTGTATTTTGAGATCTGTATTTTTTTTTTACAGCCACCTTAAATTCACAAGTAGGATATTCATCTTTGTAGGACAAGTTTCAGACCTAGGACCTTAGCCCAAGGAGATCTGAAGGCACCAGGCTTTTAGAAACAATTAGCACTTCCTTTGTTAGTCAACAATCACAGACCCTCAGTATTTACTTATCAGCTAGGGACCTCTCCAGGCCTGAATTCCAACTTACCTGACACATCTCCCCTCCCCCTTGCTGTTTGCTACATAACAGATTCTGAGGATATAATAAATGACAGTTTGATCAGAAATACTGTCTTGCCATCATTTCTCATGTCTCTTGTGCCCTTCCATTCCTCTCCCTTGGGTTTATCAGCGACCACCGTTCATATCCTGCTGGCCAGAATAAATTTGGCATATGACTTTCAGTCTACACTCCACTTAGTTGCTTTACTCTGAACGTGATCTACCTTGACTGTATATCAATATAATCAACTGCCTGTATATAAACTGGAAGATATAAGCATATTTGACTTTCTGTATAGTTATTCCCCTAAAACTACTCTTGACTTTGCAAAAATGACAGAGTTAACCTTTGCTTTTTTCATCACCTATGCAGTTTATCTAAGTTATAGAATGCTAATTTCGCCTATGAATAAACAGAAACTATTCTAATTTGAACATCATTCTCTTTAATGCTTTCTATTATGCTTTGAAATCTATGTTTAGGGGAGCAAATAATAAACCTTCACAACATTAAGGACAAATTCACTATAAACAAAGACTGCATTTTAAAAGCAGAGTAAAAGAGGCAATTTTCTTTAAACGCTAATAATTCACTACTAACTGCTAAAAGAGAAAGATATTTCTTTGTTGCCCTGTCTTCATTGCCAATCTATTCATTTAAAATTGCAATTACTTAAATAAGATTAAATACAGAGGTGCTCTGGAGAATTTTCAGATTTCAGTCCAAAGGAAAAAAAACAAATAGCTCTGAACATATGTAATAATTTTGTAGAGCAAGATCACCTTGTATTCTCTCTTTTATATAACCACTGAAAAGTCAAAATCAGACCATTGAAGGGAAAAATCACTTTACATGATACACCATCATTCAAAGGAGATAGTGCCACTTGTTCCAGAATGTCAGAGAGAGACCAACTGAAAGAAGCTGACTGAAAGAATATTTCAGAAAAAAAAAGAATAGAAAATTCCCAAGTGCTTACTCATGCAAGGAATAAATTCTACTGACCAAGTACTACTTATCATTAGGAGAAGGGTATATTTAATTTGTTTGACAATAATGCATTACAGGAAAACTCAAAATCAAAATGATATGATGTAGATAAGAGAAAAGAATAAAATTGTGTTTTATTTTGCTTTCTATAGATTATGAGGAATACAATGTAGAGAGAGCCCGCCCTTTGGGGGCAGGACAGCCTCGGGCAAATGTATATAAATTGGGGTGCACAGACGCTGGGGCTCCTTCCTGTTTCCTGTTTCTGGGCATCGCGGGAACTTCGGTTGCGTGAGTGTGCTATTTATATTAAAGAGGTATCATCTTATACCAATTGGCCTTTATTAATTTGATTGGCTTTCTTTTGGCACTCCAATGTTGTGGCAGATTTTCCCTGCACCCGCACCAGGACCCGGGCGGTGTCCTCAGCTGGACCCCCGCGGGTCCCGGGTCAAAGGGCTTTCAGCCACCGCCTGCCCTGCACGGGGGAACCCAAGCTGGTCAGCCTTTGCAAGTGAGATTGGTCGCCGGAGGGAAGTGTTCTGCACCTGCCGACTCTGCTCGACCCTCCCTGTGCGTTCTTCCCGGCCCAGTGCGCTCCAGCGTCCGGCACTGCACAGCTCATTGGCCACCACAAGTGCTGGTCAAACCCGCACCTTCCCCCGAGCGCACAGCCGCAAGTGCTCCGGGGCTCACATTGCCCTTGCCTGCGCACCACCTCAGCAGCAGACTTGGTCTGATTCAAGGTAAC
>NC_022026.1:18914702-18917006 GCF_000317375.1 Microtus ochrogaster
TTCTCAATATTGTTTGTTACATTTATTATTTGTTATTATTTTTTATAGTTGTAGTTAGTTTAGTTCTGTCTTATTTAGACAAAAAAGGGGAGATGTAGAGAGAGCCCGCCCTTTGGGGGCAGGACAGCCTAGGGCAAATGTATATAAATTGGGGTGCACAGATGCTGGTAACCCCCCTTCCTGTTTCCTGTTTCTGGGAATCACAGGAACTTCGGTTGTGTGAGTGTGCTATTTATATTAAAGAGGTATCATCTTATACCAATTGGCCTGTAATAATTTGATCCGCCTCCAATACAAATCATCTCTGAAGATGTCATATTCTGATAAGTTTAGCTATTCTAATGTATACATGTGATAGAAGACTTGCTATATTTCATGTTGTTTAAAAAGCAGAGCAGAGGATTAAAATCTAATTTTAAACCCTAAAGTTTGGGATAAGATTATTGAAGGTTACAAATTGTGATTTGTAAATATTTTATTAAGATTCGTGTTCATGGGTACATTTGTTTAATTTTACTGCTTTTTTCACAGTATAAAATACTATTTATTAAGTTTTACTTTTTCTTATATGTCATAAAATACATTTTCATACTATAACATGAAAAGTTTATCAGAGAATATGTGTCTTTTCCTAATTTATTAAGCTGTGCTTCCCCTAGTATACTTTACCAATATATATAATAGTGGGGTTAGAGGTTTTTAGTACTTAGCTTTTAGCATAAAATTATTCAAAAAAAGTCCCATTGTAAAATAACATAAATTTACTCATCTAAATACAGTTCCTATTTGAATATATTAATGAATATATAATCACTAGATGAAGTCTGATAGTATAAATATGTTATAAATGGAGACTATTACAAATAAATGCTTAGAGTACCAAACAAGAACACTTGCATTGTTTTTTTTGCCAGTACTTTAAAAAGGAGGAAAACTTACTATAATATAATTTACTGATATTTTACTTTGAGGAGTCTTGCTAACTGGCTTTATGATCTTACATAAGTAATTTATTCTTTGTGGACTTCAGTTTTCTCATTTGAAAAGTATGGAAAATTTGCATATGAACTGTAGTGAATATTGCAGCTATAATATTTCATGACTCCTTTAATTTTGAAATCAAAATTCTATCACAGAACATCTCCAGGTGCTGGTAAATAATGTAAGATACATACACTAGTGTTCAAAAATATATCTAAAACTATTCATCATTGCCTATTTAATTTGTACTTACAATTAATATGTCATCTATGAAGAAAGAAAAAAAATGTTTGTACAACAATCCATTAAAAAAGAGCACAGTTTATTAAGAAAACTGGCAAAGGTTCATGAGAAACAAAGAATACAGAAATTTCTTTCTGACAAAGGCAATGGAGCAAAGACTATGTGAAGTAATTTTCAATTAAATCTCTGTCTTTTTTAGTACTTGTAATCATAACCTTAATATGATTTTTTTGTTTTGTGGGTTTGGCTTCCAATTTGTGATTAACTGAATTTCTTCTCTGACCCTTTTGTAAAGATATGCAATGCATATTTATTATTTCCATTCCTTACCCATGCTTATCTGTCTCCAAACTACGTGAACCCCACAGATTCTTCAAAAATTGTTTTCCTTCAATAATCTCTCTTGTGTTCTTATTCATTGAGTTTAATAGGTCCTGTCTATGTGTCTACATATGTTAACTACCCACTGGAGTCTACTGAACTCACCAGTGGGCATACAACCAAAGACGATAACTGTCCTTCTGTTAGTATTCATTAGTAGATAATAGTTCTCCAGGGAAAGGAATATTTATTTACCAATAACTAACTGTTAATTAGTCAGAAGTTGTACAGAACCAGTTCAGAGGCTGAAGCTGTTATGGGTTCATTATTGTAATGGTTGTATCATGCCTATGACATGACATTTTGAAGCCCTTCTGTTTATCTTCTAACTCTTACTTTCTTTCCATCATCTCTTCTGCAGTGTCCCCTAAGCCTTAGAGAAGGTAGCATAATTGTCTCAGTCAAATGTTCTGAGCACTTTGATCAGTTATTAGTCATGGCACTTATCACCTTTCAATGCAAATAGAAGCCTCTCTGATTAAGACTAAGAATAGAGGTAGGTTGATCCCGACTTTCCTGAGAAACCGAAACACTGCTTTCCAAAGTGGTTGCACAAGCTTGCATTCCCAGCAGCAATGGATGAGGGAACCCCTTCCTCCACAACCTCTCCAGCACAGGCTATCATTGGTGTTTTTGATTTTAGCCATTCTGACAGGTGTAAGATGATATCTCAAAGTTGTTTTGATTTGCATTTCCCTG
>NC_022026.1:18918196-18919729 GCF_000317375.1 Microtus ochrogaster
GACTTTGGACTTTCCACAGGGCAGGGAACCCTGACTGCTCTTCAGACTTGAGAGGAAGTGGGAGAGGAGTGGGGGGAGGGCGGTAGGAGTGGGAGGCTCGGAGGAGGCGGAAATTTTTTTTCTCAATAATAAAAAAAAAAGACTAAGAATAGAATTTGAATAACTCATTTAAAAAATATAGGCTATGGAACTGAGCTGAGAGTTTTCAAAAAAAGGCTAATAATAGCTAGTAAACAACTAAAACTTTTTCAGCAACATTAGGTTATAGAAAATTGGGACTAAAATTCTAAGATTTCACATTAGCTCAATCAGAATGATCACAATCAAAACTTTAAATGATAGAAAGAACTGACATAGATATGAGGGAAAAAAGAATCCATACAGTCAACTTGTGTATGTGTAAAGAAGTTTAGCAACTTTGGAGATCAGTCTGGAACTTCCTCAAAAATTAGAAAGAGAGTTAGCATATGAACCCGCTGCATCACACTTAGGCAAATATCCAAAGGACTATATATGCTTCTACACAGAAGTGTGCAGATACACGTTCATTGCTGCCCTATGCACAAGAGTTAGAAAATTAAAACAATCAAGCTGTGTTCCAGGCCTCCTTAGCCTTATTCCCCAAGGAAAGTTAAGGATGCTATCCACCACTCCACAGTTCCAAGATGCAGGACAATCAGATCCATAGACCCACAAAACAGGAAAACCAGACATGATAGGGAATCAAGTCAAAGCAGGAACTCAGTTTATTACTGGAAGTGGCAGCTAATATAAGTTAACTGACATAGTGAAATGTGGGGGTACCTCCAGCCAATGAGAGAAAGCCAAGCCCTCCCTCTGGCTGGAAGAGTGACTACCTTTATTTTGCTTTCTCATCCCCCCGCGCATTAGTACCTTTAAGACTATTCTTCAAACTCCAGCCAGGCTTTTCTCTGTCCTACAGGCCTCAAGGTACAGACCCTGAGATAATTATAGCCCAAAAGCTGTGCAACAACTGATGAATAGACAATAAAATGTGATAAATAGTGGGATTCTATTCAGCTGAAAAACAAATAGCAATTTTGCAGGTAAATGGATAAAAATGGAAAAAATTTTACTGACTGCAGTGGTAACCTGCCCAGAAAGAAAAAATGCTATTTTCTTTCTCTCACATGTCATTCTTTATTTTGAATCTTTAGTTACATGTGTTTATCTTTGAATAACTGCAGAATTAAGGAAACTAGGAGGGGATGATTTCAGGACATCGCTAAGGGAGAAGAGTTAGTATAACATAAATAATAAGACAATAGATATAAGGAATATTAATGTAGAATAGTTTAAGAAGAAAGGGGAGATCCTTTATATGGGTTTATCCCAGTATCTCCTTGAACTTCTCATCAATGTTTTCTCTCCAACTCTTATATATAGTTCAGTTCCATATCCAATGCAATTGCCCAATCTGAACTCTCTTGCCTATGCCACAACTGATCTGTAGCTTCTTGCTGGGACCACACCTACCTATTACTGATTATACAAGCCAATCTCTTTTTTTTT
>NC_022026.1:18920219-18926280 GCF_000317375.1 Microtus ochrogaster
GCCAGATGAAGGTTCTATGGTGATATGCAAGATATTCGTCAGTATGGCTATAGGATAGGGTCATTTCAGGTTCCCTATCCTCAGCTGCCCAAGGAACTAACTGGGGACATGGCCTGGGGCACCTGGGGACCACTCTAGGTTCGAGACTCTTGCCAACCCTAAGGTGGCTTTCTTAACTAAGATATGTGCTTCCCTGCTCCCCTATCCAACCCTCCTATATATCCCAATCATGCCGCTTCCCCAAGTTCCCCCCATCCTCCCTTTCTCTCTTTTCTCTCCCCGTCTCCCCTTACCCCCATCCTGCCCCACCCCCAAGATCCCAGTTTCTTGCTCGGCAATCTTGTCTACTTCACATAGCCAGGAGGATAACTATATGTTTCTCATTGAGTTCACCTTCTTATTTAGCTTCTTTAGGATTACAAATTACAGACTCGGTGACTTTTATTTATGGCTAGAAACCAATTATGAGTGAGTACATCCCATGTTCATCTTTTTGGGTCTGGGTTACCTCACTCAGGATAGTGTTTCATATCCTGTCAGGAGCCATTTCAGGCTTCTTTGTCGCATCTCACAGGGCCTTGAAGTGATAACCTTCAGACAGAAAGCTTAAAGTTAACTAAAACATTGTGTGCTAACCTTGGGGATTCAAGCTTCAGAGGCACTACAGAGTGTCTTCTTTGTTTGCTGCTTATCACTAACAGCAGGTGTTCTAGACACCAACCTTGCAACTGCCCCACTTAGCTGCCTAGCTACCTAGCTGAGCCCCTCCTTTCCTCTCCCCTTCCCCCTTCCCCAGTTCCCTCGGCCCAAGTTCCTCACTGAGGAGTATTTTAGACATAGAACTTGCTTCAATAAACGGATGTCATGACAAAAAGAATACTGCTTGGCGTCCATTTCTTTCTCTCTCCCATGTCTTTCAGATAGTGCCTCTTCAGACCCTGGAATAACTTAGGACCTGCTGGGCAGGTCAATATCCAACACTTCTACCCGTTAAGATCTACTCCCATACTCCAGGATTTGACAATGGGGCATATACTGAACACCAGCACAGTCATTTTTTGTCTAGCTGACTACATTCTATTCAAGCAACTTCCAATTTTAGGCTCATCATACCCACACACCCTCTCTACTGCTCCCACTTGTTTTATCAATATCATTTAATTAGCAAAAGAAGTCTACACACCCAGATCTCATCACAGGAATAACAAAAATATAAAATCTACCAGTACTAGAGAAATGCATGCCAATGAGAATTAAGTAGATGAACTCCAGGACACAAAAGCCAAAAAGACATCAAATCTTCTCAAAAAAAAAACCACAAAAATGATTACAGAATACACAAAGAGATAGAACAATGAAATTCAGAGGAACAAACTTAAGGAACATAAACACTAATTGATTAGCAAAAAAAAAAGCATAAGACTGGTGAAAATGGTGATGCCAGTCTAAGAACTATGAATGAAATTTAATAATGCCGTTAGAAGCACTGAAGAAGACATGTACTGACGTGATGATATGGTTGGAAAACATAATAGCCCAACTAGGAAACTGAAAGAAAAGCCTCAAAAGTTGAATGAATCAAGCAGAAGGTAAAACATCAGGATCAAAAGATAAAATAGAGGATCTATATCAAATAAGCAAGGAAGATGAAAATTAAAATGGAAACATATATAAAATGTGCAACAACATAAAACCTTCAAATTATAGGCATAGATTAAGAAGGAAAATAATTTGTCAACAAGACAAAACAACAACCTACAGAATGGAAAAAGATTTTCACCAACCCCACATTGGGCAGAGGTCTGATCTACAAAATATAAAAAGAACTCAAGAAATTGGTCATCAAAAGAAAAAAAAAACAATTAAAAAATAGAGTACAAACCTAAACAGAAAACTCTTCACAGAGGAATCTAAAATGGCTAAAAGATACTTAAGGAAATGTTCAACGTCCTTAGTAATCAGAGAAATGCAAATCAAAACAACTCTGAGATTCCATCTTACACCTGTAAGAATGGCCAAGATCAAAAACATTGATGACAACTTATGCTGGAGAGATTGTGGGGTAAAGGGAACACTGTTGCATTCATTGCTGGTGGAAATGCAAGCTGGAATAGATCCTTTGGGTGCCAGTGTGACAATTTCTCAGAAAATTAGGAAACAACCTTACTCAGGACCCAGTAATACCACTTTTGGATATACATCCAAAGGATGCTCAATCGTACTACAAGGACATGTACACAACTATGTTCATAGCAGCAATGTTTGTCATAGTCAAACATGGAAATAAGCTAAATGTCCCTTGATGGAAGAATAGGTAAGGAGAATGTGGTACATTTACACAATGGAGCACTACACAACAGAAAAAAATAACATCTTGAATGTTGCAGGCAAATGGATGGAGCTAGAAAACATCATTTTGAGTGAGGTTACCAAAACCGAGAGAGACAATTATCACATGTACTCACTCATGGGTGGTTTCTAAACATAAAGCAAAGAGAATCAGTCGACAAATCACAATTCCAGAGAACCTAGACAACAATGACAACTCTAAAAGAGATATACATGGATTTAATCTACATGGGTAGTAGAAAAAGACAAGATTTCCTTAGTAAATTTGGAGCATGACGAACTTCAGGGAGGGTTGAAGTGGAGGAGGAAGGCAGAGAGGGGAGCAGAGAAAAATGAAGAGCTTAATAATAATAAATAAATAAACACACAAAATACCACCGAGAACAGAAAAAATGGCACCAACAACACAATGACAACTAACATACACATTTTAATAATACATTAAAGAACAATGGGTTTGTCTCTCTAATAAAAACCATGGGCTGACAGAAGGGATCCAAAAATATTATGCATATATCTGTTGTCTACAAGAAGCCCATCTTAGCTTTAAAGATTGACATTTTCTTAGAGTAAAAAATGTACAAATTTGTTCTAATTAAATGAGATCAAGAAGCAAACAGATGTCTCTAATTTAATATCTAACAAAATAGACTTTATTCTAAAACTAACTGAAAAGATAAAGATAATCACTGGGACAGACAACCAAGAAGACATTACTGTCCTAAATCTATATGCATCAAAAGTACCAAATTTATTAAAAAATGTGCTACTAGATTTAAAAACAGAGATTAATAACAATCCATTAATAATAGATGACATCAATATTGCACTTTCTCCAATATATAGATTATCTGAAAAACATAGACAGTGAAATGCCCAAATATATTGACATAATAAATAAAATAGACTTAACAACAATCTATAAGATACTGAACACAAAGACTAAAAGGATACATATTATTTTCAATAATTCATAGAAGCTTTTCTGATATGGACCACATTCTGGGATATAAAACAAATCATTAAAATTTTAAAAACATTGAGGTAACTCCTAATATTCTATGTGATCACAACTCAATAACACTTCAAATTTACATCAAATTCCATCAAATACAAAAAAATCCTGTTGGTTAAACAACATATTACTGAATAATGAATAGATCAAAGAAGACATAAAAAAGAAATTAAAATTCTTGTAAATAAATGAAAATACAAAATAGTAAATACTCCGCAGCACATTAAAAACAGTCACACAAAAGAGATTTATTATTTTTAGCTAACAAATCTAAATATTTAAAAAATAGCTGATATAGGTGAACAAAGTGATTTGATTCTAATCATATTTGAAGGTATCCTTGCCAGAATTTTGAGGTAGAATTGTTCACTGGGTAATTAAAATGAAAATCAATTATATTCTTATTGTACTTGCCTTAATTAGGATTCCTATTGTTGTGATGAAACGCCAAGAACAAAAATATCGAGGAAGGGCTTTATTAGGCTTACACTTCCACATTGTCATCCATCATTGAAGAAAGTTAGGAGAGAAAGTCAAACAAGGCAGAAATCTAGAGGCAGAAGCTGCTGTAGAGACCATGAATGTGTGTGTTTTTATTGGTTTGCTCTCCCCATATTGCTCAGCCTGCTTTTTTATAGAATCCAGGATGACCAGCCCAAGGATTGGGTCCTCCAGATCAATCACTTACTAGTTAGGAAAATGCCCTTTAGGCTTACCTATAACCTGATCTTACATGCAGAGGTGTTTTTCTCAACTGAGGTTCCCTCCTCTTAGATGACTTTAGCCTGAGTCAAGTTGACATAAATCTAGCCGAGACAGAACAATAGATTAACACTGATTAAATGTTCAGACATTAATCATATTCATGGATTAGATAATAGAAAATGCTAGAAGTATATCATTGTACATTCCTGTGATACTTATTTTATCAGATTTGTACACAAACTCCCTTTTGTGACTAGGAAGAGAGCAAGGTAAGTCTCAGTATGAATGTGATAAATAAACTCTGCTAATTTTTACATTATCACATGCTGTGGGATTATGCTCTTGTACATTGTAAAGATTTATTACTCATATATGTTTAGAATACTGATTGGTCAGTAGCCACGCAGGAATTATAAACAGGGTGACCAAACTAGGAGAATTATGGGAAGAGGAAAGGAGAGAAACAGTCGTGATCTAGAAGCAGAGAAAGAAAGATGACAATGCCCTTTTGAGAAAGAATACCAAGCCACATGTATAAAGATAGACAAGAATTATGGATTAATTTAAGTTGTAAGAACTGGGTAATAATAAACCCAAGTTCAAACAACTTATAAATAATATAAGCCTCTGTGTGTCCCTTTACAAGTAAATGGCTGTGGGACTGTGTGAGACAGAAACTTCTATCAACAATCACCAGTGTTTTAGGGAAGAAATACAAATCCTGAAGTGTAACAACAAATTAGCATGCATATTTATAAATTGGATATAATATCAAAAATATTCAGATACAGTCATACACACAAAACAGTACTTTTGTAAACAATGGACTGTATATACAAGAATAGACTCCTGAGATGATAATGGAACTAAAAATTCCCACCAACTAAGAAAGTTCTTTTTGATTTCTTTATACAATGCAATACTTAGCTGTTCTTTGTTATGTTCATGTGAAAAATTTCTACTACACGGCCATATTTTTGAAAAGTTTTAACAACTATATTGTATATATTAAAGAATACTTAATATTGAAAATAAATTGCTATGCTACTGATTTGTGTATTTTTGTATTAAAAAACTTGCTCTTACTTTAAATGTACAGCATCTACTTATAAAAACCTTTCTCTTACCTGGGCAGTGGTGGAGCATGACTTAATCTTAGCACTCCAAGGCAGAAAAAGGCGAATCTCTGTGTTCAAGGCCAGCATTGTCTACAGAGTAAATTAGAAAAAAGTTGAGGTTTCCCAAAGAAACTCTGTCTACAATAAGTAAGTAAACAAATAAATATAAAAAAAAATCACTTCGAAATACTAGGCTATATTTTGACAAAATTCTTATATACCTCACATTTACCCAGACTCTTAATTGCATCAGGAAGCCATGCGGAATAAGTGAGCTACCCATTTAAGTACATACTATCATAAAATTTACTTAATTTTGTCATGGATTTTCATAACTTGAAAAAAAATAGAAAGAGAATCTTAAGTAAATTTATGATCTATCCAAATAAAATAAACAAAAACAATTTTCATAATTCTAAGCAGTGTTGATGAAATAAAAATATTTAACCCAGATTGCCTTCTTAGAATTTGAGAACAAAATTAGTTTTAAAAGTATTAACTTGGGACCCAACCAGCACGGGGACCTGATCTCGGCACCAGGAGAGCCAACACTGGGCAGGGAGACATGATCTCTGCACCAGGAGAGCAAACATTGGGCACAGAGACCTTATCTCGTCACCAGGAGAGCCATCACTGGGGAGAGCCATCACTGGGAAGGTACATCAGTAGGCAAGAAGACCTGATCCTGTAAAAGAAGATCCATAGGGGAGCATTCAGAAGAAGAGATGGGCAGACGTCAATGCAAGAATTCACCCAACAAGCTGATAAGCAACATGAAGCCACCAGAAACCAGTGACCTCACAACGGGAGGACATGAACACCTTAATGAAGAAGAAGTAGAAAAGATTGACTTCATGAAAGTGATTGACGCCCT
>NC_022026.1:18945555-18947947 GCF_000317375.1 Microtus ochrogaster
AAAAAACCTTAAAAAAGTATTAACTTGGTTAAAAATAAAAATAAATAATTAAAAATTTGAGATTTCAGTCCACAAATCAAGTAAATATATAAAGATATGTATAGGAACTTAATGCTCCATCCAAAGTTTGTTTAAATGCTAAATGCATCTCAATATCTGGGATATTATCTTTATGTGATTTTTTTCTTAATAATAGCTTATACATCACTTTTGTTCATATAAATTGTAAAATCTTTGGTGGAGTATTCTAGCCCACATAATAAGATAAATATTTTCCTTCATTATCATTTCAGATTTTGTGATAAGCCCATATAGATATAATTCTCCCAAATACAACAATATTAAATTATGCTCTGTGACTAAAACTTTATAAGTGCAAACACATATTTTACTTTCAAAACTTTTTTTTTAAATTTATAAGAATCTTGACTGAGGTTTCTGTCCCATCAGGTCTCACAGCCATTTATTTCCAAGTAAACACACAGAGGTCTACATTTTTCATAAACTGATTGACCTAGTAGCTCAGGATTATTGCTAATTAATTCTTACATATTTCATTAACCCATTATTTTTGTCTATGTTAGCCATATGGGTTGGTACCTTTTTTGCCAAGGCATTAACCTTTTGCTTGCTGTGTGTATGGCTTCCTCTCTGTCTGGGTGACAACTGTAGACTTAAACTTCCCTCTCCCCAGAATTTTCATTGTTCTGTCTCTACTTCCTGCCTGGTGACCACACCTCCTGGCTACTGGCCAATAAGCACTTTATTAAAATACAATTGACAGCATAGAGGCCACTGTCTCACAGCACATGAATGGGCAATTTTACTATAAATCATGTTCCCTTTCCTTAAAAATAAAGTTGTTTTAAAAATTATAGTACAGAATATGAATACATTTAAAGATATTTCTTATAATTTTAAATTTTCTAAGGATAACTGCTAAAATAAGCTACCTCAAATAATTCCCCATTAACCACAAATATTTGTACTCCAAACTACTCCAAGCTATTTTTGATGCCTATAGTCCAAAATGAATACATGATTGAAATTAGATAAACTGTCTCTAAAATATGAATTCACCAAAAAATTTGATGATTATTTTATTATTATGAGCATCGAGATACTTAGGGAAAGATTATTTTCCACTGAGATTTGGATATAGAGTATTGTTACTGATGCTTTAGTTATTTTGATCGGAATTTAATCTAATTTTCACTAACTGTTTAAATATACATTTACAAAGAATTTCTTTCATTTATATGAATAACCTAGTTATGATTAATTCCTTGCAAGGAACATTAAAGATGAATGAATGTAGGAAAGTAATAGCAGTGTTTTTTTGCATGTTCCAATAAAGATATGAATAATTTTAATATTTGCACCATATTTTTCTTCTAATCTCTAAAGCAAAAAGAGCAAACTATCAATTTTCTTTTTTTCACAACTGCAGAGAATCAGTGTGACTCTTCCTGTCATACACCACTGTGGTGATAACTTGTTTGTATAAATAAAGCTTCTCAGAAGATCAGAGTTTGAAGGGAGCCACTAGCTAAACATACACACAGGAAGTGATATGGCTGGGCAGAGAGAGAAGAGATAATATAGAAGAAAACAGAAATGCAATCTCTTTTTGTCTGGGAAGTTAAGGAGGTAAGGTGGATGTGGATAGGCTCCTTCATCACTCTGATCTCTCAGCATTTTCCTCTATATCTGATTCTGGGCTTTTATTATTAAAACTCTTTAGAATATTAGAACTCATGCTACACACCACACAATGACAGAATGTCTAAATATAAGAAATCACAGGAAACATTTTCCTGATCAGTTTTTTAGGGTAGAAAGTATACATTATTAGTAGCTCCTTTTAATATATATATATATATGTGTGTGTGTGTGTGTGTGTGTGTGTGTGTGTGTGTATCTATCATGCAGGTGTATTTGTGACATTCCTATTTTTCTACAACTTTAACCGCTGTTGAAACTTTAATTCAACACTCTTATATCTACAGAAATTTTAGTCATTTTTCTTAACTATATTCCTTTCACATCACTAGACCATCATATATTTAATAGCTACACTAATCAACTAGAAAACTGACTAATATTATGTAATTTCATAATGACTAAGATTTTGCAGTGACTTCTCAGTTTATGACCACCTCAACTCTCCTGCACAGACTTATCTTTGTTGGCTTCTCTTAGAATATAATATCTTTTATTAAAACTAGTCTACAGTGTATAGACAAATTTTTACCTCTGTGGATCTCCTCATTACACCTTCTCAAGCCATTCTTTTTTACACAACCTCATAACAAAATTTCATTTGTTTGTCACAGTTTAATATCCATTTCCATTAAGAAAATATAACATGACTATTAGGAAAATATAACAT
>NC_022026.1:18948480-18949097 GCF_000317375.1 Microtus ochrogaster
AGTTTAAGATCTTCCTGTTAAGCTACCATCCACCTCGTGGTGCTATAAAAACTATTAGAAATGGGTTAATCGAGATGTGAGAGTTAGCCAATAAGAGGCTGGAACAAATGGGCCAGGCAGTGTTTAAAAGAATACAGTTTCTGTGTAATTATTTTGGGGCATATGGTAGCCATGCGGGCTGCCAGGCACCAGAATGCAGCCTGCTGTACCTTACAACAGAACAAATTCTTGGGAAAATTATTTACTCAATCACTATGTAATATTGTAAGATATTAATTGCACAAGGTCATTGCAAACATTAAATAAATAATGATATAATCAAAATACAATGCTTGACATATCTCTTTTTGGTAGATCATTTTTTTCTAAATACTTTTCCCATATTATTCCACTGTATTTTCTAATACACTGTAGCTGTTAAAAGCTTTGTTGTCAATTTATTTTAATTTATTGGTAAGTCATATGTCTTATTTAGCTTCCTTTCTTTGATTTTTATATCTCATTTCACTGACAAATGACTAGTCATAAATTGCTTTCAATTAGTTCTCCTCAGTCTATTCTGTGCATATTGATTCTTTTTTTAAAAATTTATTTATTTATTAAAGATTTCTGTCTCT
>NC_022026.1:18949668-18951908 GCF_000317375.1 Microtus ochrogaster
ATCATTTAACCTGATATATTTAAATTATTCATCTTTCTGGACTGTAAACTATGAAAATTTTTCAGAATTTTATTTTAAATGTATTAATTTTCTTGATTTTTGTCTTGTCTACCACCTTAACAGTTATATCCAGGGACAGTACCACATAATTCTAATCCTAGAACTCAGAATGTAAAGATGGGTGTTTAAGAAGTCAAGGTAATTCTTGAACACATAGAGTTCAGGATTAACCCTCGTCATGGGACATTGTCACCAAAATCAAATCAAATGTATGCTTAGGATTACCTATTATTTAAACATTCATGCGTTGGATTTGTTTCATCAATTCTATTGCATTACAAATATTTATGAACACTATAGTGAAAGAAAATGGCTCCATAAGGACTGGCATTATTAGGATCTGTGATTTTATTGGAGTAGGAATGGCCTTATTGGAGAAACTGTGTCACTATTGGGGTATGGGTTTTGAGGTGTCATATGCACAAGCTACTGCCAATGTCACAGGTCACTTCCTGTTACCTAAGGATCAGGATGTACAACTCAGCTCTTCAATAGCACTATGTCTGCTGTACACCAATATGTTAGACGATGATGATAAAGAACTAAAATTCTAAAAGTGGGATAAAACTGACTTGATTATGGTGGATGATTTTCTTTATGTGTTCTTGGATTTGGTACTTAGTGCTATAAACTTTCCTTTTATCACGGCTTTCATAGTGTTCCATAGGTTTGAGTACATTGTTTCTTCATTCTCAGTAAATTCTAGGAAGTCTTTAATTTCTTTATTTCTTCCTTGACTCATGGGTGGTTCAATGGAGCACTGTTGAATTTTCATGAGTTTGTAGGTTTTCTGTAATTAGTGTTGTTGTTAAATTATAACGTAAACCATGGTGATCCAATAAGATACATGGGCTACTCCAATGTTTTTTTTTATCTGTTGATGTTTGCTTTGTTATCAAGGATATGGTCAATTTTAAGAAGGCTCTATGAGGTGCTGAGAAGAATATATATATTCTTTTGTGCTTAAGTGGAATGTTCTGTAGTTATCTGTTAAGTCTATTTGAGTTAC
Source organism: Microtus ochrogaster (assembly GCF_000317375.1). Classification (NCBI taxonomy): domain Eukaryota; kingdom Metazoa; phylum Chordata; class Mammalia; order Rodentia; family Cricetidae; genus Microtus; species Microtus ochrogaster. Next base: position 18,950,738 of record NC_022026.1, read on the forward strand.
AACACCTTTTAGTTCTCATATTTCTCTATTAAGTTTCTGTCTGGTTGACCTATCCATTGTGAAGAGTGGTAAGCTGCTAAAATAACCCCATCCCATCTATCAGACCCTGGAAGCTACAAGTCCCAATTTGCCCCCAAACCCTCCTATCCCCACTACCTCGGTGGAAGTTTGAAACACATACTATAACTTCAAAGAGAGGTTCAAAAGGGGTGGGACCACCCACCCAGAGAGGCAACCTACTCTCTGATGTGGGGCAAAATTCTGAACCCTTCCACTACCTGCCTCAACTTCTCTAGCCAGTCACCAGGCAAGTCTCCTGCATGCAGGCTGTTCCAACACCTCCATCCCATCAATTGGACCCTGTATGCTACACGCCATATTTTGATTCCAAGCCCTCCTATACTCCTGGCTTCAGAAGAATTCTGAAGCACAGGCTGCAACTACACAGAGAAGACCAAGAGGTGAATGACACCCCACTCAATGAGTCACCCCAAACTCTAGTCCCTACATATCAGGGCAAAACCCTGTGACCTACCCCAGATGTGTCAGCTTTTCTATCATAACAGGAGGCAAAACTGTTCCAACAGTAGGTAGGCTGTTTCAACACCCCCATCCTATCAATTGGATCCTGTAAGCCAAAACATGTCTCAGTACCTCCCAGAGACCTAGATAGCAGCAGTACTGAACAGACCAAGAACTGTTCCCAAGCCGGGCGGTGGTGGCACATGGCTTTAATACCAGCATTTGGGAGGCAGAGGCAAGTGGATCTCTGTAAGTTTGAGGCTGGTCTGGTCAATGAGAGCTAGTTCTAGCCCAGCCAGGGCTACACACAAAAAAAACCCTGTCTCAAAAAACCAAAGAATAAAACAAAACAAAAAACTGTTCCCAAACATGCAGATAGCCAGTGCAAGGTTTGGACCTAGAGGCAAAGACACTGTGGGCACCAATTGGAGGAAGAGAAGGGTAGGCATCAATGCAAGAATTCATTCAACATCCTAAAAAGCAATGTGGTAACACCATAATCCAGAGGTCATACAACAGGAAGACTTGGTCACCGTAACCTAGAAGAAGCAGAAACAAATTATTTTAATCATAACCATATGAGGATGATGGAGATCTTTAAAGAGGAAATTAAAATTCCCTTAAAGAAATGGAGAAAAACACAAAAAAA
>NC_022026.1:18952938-18954096 GCF_000317375.1 Microtus ochrogaster
AAAGCTTTTCTAATCACCATCGATGGAGAAAACAAATGTTTTGTGACAAAACCAGATTTAAACAATACCTATCCATAAATCCAGCCCTACAGAATGCAATAGAAGGAAAACTCCAACCAAAGGAAGCTAACTACACCCACAAAAATCACAAGCAATATATAACCTCACAACAGAAAACCTAAAGAAGTGAACCACACAAACACAACCACTAAATAATAACAGAAATTAATAATCACTGGTCATAAATATCTCTTAATACCAATGGACTCAATTCACCTATAAAAGACACAGGCTAAGAGAATGGATATGAAAGCAGGATAAATGATTCTGCTGTTTATAAGAAATACAACTCAACTTCAAATACAGACATTACCTCAGAGAGACAGATTGTAAAAAGATTTTCTAATAAAATGAACCAAAGAAACAAGTGGGTGTAGCTATCCTAATATCTAATAAAGTAGACCTCAAACTAAAAACAATCAGAAGAGATTGAGAAGGACACTTTATACTCATCACAGGAAAAATACAACAAGATGAAGTCTCTATCCTTAACATCTATGCCCCAAACACAAGTACCCACATAGGAAAAAGAAACATGAAAACTGAAATTGCACATTAAGCCCCACTTGCTAATAGTAGGAGACTTCAGCACTCCACTCTCTACAATCGGCAGGTCAACCAGAGAAACTAAAGAGAAATGAGAGAACTAATAGATGCCAAATTAACTTAACAGACATCTATAGAACATTTCACCTAAACACAAAAGAATGCACATTCTTTGCAGTACCTCCTGAAAACTTCTCTAAAACTGATTACATACTCAATAAAAAAGCAAACCTCAGCAGATATAAAAAATTGGAATAACCCTTATATCTTATCAGATCACTATGGTTAAATGTTAGAATATAACAACATCACTAATTGCAGAAAGCCTAAAAACTCATAGAAATTCAGTAGAGCTCGATTGAACCATGATGAGTCAAGGAAGCAATAAATAAAGAAATTAACAATTTCCTATAATTCAATGTAAATGAAAGCACAATATACTCAAACCTATAGGACACTGTGCTGATGGAGGAAGGTCATTGGTTGATTAAACAAAGAAGCTGCTTGCCCTGATAGGTTAGAACGTAGGTGGGAGGAGTGAACGGAGCAGAA
>NC_022026.1:18955876-18957084 GCF_000317375.1 Microtus ochrogaster
AAAAAAAAAAAAAAAAAACAAAAAACAGGTGACCATGTGAATCAAGATGAAGACCCAGATATTAATCTATACACCTATAAACACCTTATTTTTTGACTAATAAGCTAAAATCATACAATGAACAAAAGGAAGCATCTTCATTAAATGGTGTCAGCATAACTGGATGTTTACATATAGAAGAATGCAAATATATTCTTATCTGTCCCCATATACAAAACCCAAGTTCAAATGTATTAAACACCTCAACACAGATCTAACAACACTGAACCTGATAGAAGAGAAAATGGGAAGAAGCCTTCAATGAATAGGCACCAGATACCACTTCCTAAATATAACATAGTAGCACACACACTGAAAGCAACAATAAATTAATGAGACCTCCTGAAACTGAGAAGCTTCTGTAAAGCAAATTACACTGTCAATAAGAAGCTTAGTGAATGTGAAAAAAGTCCTCAACAACCCCACATCAGAGGGTTGATCCCAAAATATATAAAGAATTAAAAAAATATTAGACATCAAAATTCCAAATAATACAATTAAAGATGATGTTAAAAACTAAATAGAATTCTCAACAGAAGAAGCTCAAAATGTCAAAAGACACTTCCTTAGCCATCAGGGAAAAACAAATTAAAATGACTCTGAGATATCATCTTACATCAGTCAGATGGTGGCTAAGATCAAAAACACCAGACAGCTCATGCTGGAGTGGATGTAGAGTAAGGGGAACATTCCTCCATTGTTGATTTGAATGCAAGCTTGTACCACTCTGGAAATCTGTATGGTAATTTCTCAGAAAATTGAGAATCAATCTCAGTACCAAGCAATACCACTCTTGGGCTTATAGCCAAAGAATGTTCAATAATACTACAAGGAAACTTATTCAACTACATTTATAGAACCATTATTCATAATCATCAGAACCTGGGAACAACCTAGATGCTACAAAGCCAAATAATGGGTAAAGAAAATATAGTACATTTATACAATGGAGTACTACTCAGTGGTAAAAAGCAATAACATCTTGACATTTGCATAAAAATCAATGGACATAGAAAAAATATTCTTAGCAAGTTAACCTGGACCCAGAAAGATGAACATGGTATGTACTCCCACAAATAAGGATACTAGCAGTAAAATAATGGATAATGAGCCTATAGTCCATGATCCTAGAGAAACTAAGTAACAAGCTGAACCCTTAGGGGCATATA
>NC_022026.1:18957184-18959083 GCF_000317375.1 Microtus ochrogaster
ATATATATATATATATATATATATATATATATATATCCACCAGGGAAGAGAAAATAAACAAGTGTTCCTCCTGGAGGCATGGGGGTAGGGAAGAAGAATGGGCAGAATTAGAATATGAGGGGAGGAAGAGAACTTGGGGGAATGGGATAGTCAGCTGGAGGAAGGACAGAGATGGAGAGGAAGGAAAACGATATTTTGATTTAGAGGGCCATTATGGGGGTAGCAAGAATCCTGGCACTAGAGAAATTCCCAGGAATCCACAAGGAAGACCCCTTTCAAGAACTTAACTGGCCTTGCACTGTAGTCAGATTGATGTTGCCATAGAACCTTCATCCAACAACTGATGGAAACACAGGCAACACCTGAAGCCAAACACTTGACTGAGCTTCCAACGTTCAGTTGAAGAGTGGGAGGAGTGAGGCTATGAGCAACAGTATCAAGGCCATGATGTGTCACTCACTGAAACTGTTTATCTGAGCTAATAGGAGTTCACCAACTCCAGTTGGACAGAAAAGGAACCAATATAGGACTAAACTAGACCCTCTAAATGTCGGTGATAATTGTATGCCTGTGGTAGACTACGAGGTCAGTGGCAGTGGTACCATCATTTATCCCTACTGCTTGAACTGGCTTTTTGGGAGCCAATTGTCTTTGGATGGATACCTTGCTCTGCCTGGATATAGTAGAGAGGGCCTTTGGCCTTTCCCAAAGCAATGTGCCTTATCCTCTCTGAGAAGTGAATGGGTGGTAGGTTGGGGGAAAGGTGGAGGGAATAGAAGGAGTGGAGACAGTGGGAGCTGGGATTGGTATACAGATTGAAAAAAGAGGGGGCTGGAGAGATGGCTCAGTGGTTAAGAGCACTGGCTGCTCTTCCAGAGGTCCTGAGTTCAATTCCCAGCAACCACATGGTGGTTCACAACAATCTGTAATGAGGTCTGGTGCCCTCCTCTGGCGTGCGGGCATACATGGAGGCAGAATGTTGCACATATAATAAATAAATAAATCTTTAAAAAAAAAGAAAAAAGAAAGTTTTTTTTCTTTTTTAAAGTATAAAATAAAAAAAATGAGAAAAAATTCTGAAACTGTAAATTGGCCCGAATTAAATGTTTTCTTTTATAAGAGTTGCTGTGGTCATGGTATCTATTAACAGCAATAGAACACCTAAGATAAACACTTTGAGCATTCTCTTACAAGTTCCATCTTGTTGAATTTATTTTTTTATTGAAACATTTTCAACAAATTTATGCATCATATTAGAGAATTCTAATACATAAAACTTCTGGTTTATATACTTATGATCTTATATAGTATATACCAAATTTTCAGTTTATATGAGGTGAATCATGAGAACCTCTAGAAATGAATTAGAAATGTCTTTTTCCACATATAGTTTTCCTTTTATTTTTACTTAGAACCTACAACTATTGAGGCCATATCATTCTAGTGTTCCATATATTTCCAATGTCAACTCTCTCAACTTAACATTAAGCCAAGGTTTAGTTCTTCTCATGTCACGCTTCTTTTAGTATTTTTGCTCAAGTCACCCTTCTTTTGCTACTTAATTATTGTCTAATTTTCCACATGTTGATCAGAGTGTATATATTTATAGTGTGGAAGTGACTTGAAAACATTCCTCATGTAAAAACAACAGATTAGCATGAAAGTAGCTTGATACAATGAATTGTTTTATAGTGATGTCTGCTTTGGGAAATATGCCCTCTACACAAGTATTGGAAGGTGAGAGGTCAAATAAAATTTTATTAGTGCGCATAATGTCTGACATTTATTGACATTTATAATTTTCAAGTACATACATATGTATAAACTCAAAAATATTACCTCAAAACTTTGGAAAGAATAAGATTATATATGATTTCATATATATGATTACATATACTA
>NC_022026.1:18959184-18980431 GCF_000317375.1 Microtus ochrogaster
AAAAAAAACAAGAAAAAACATAAAATTGTGTAGGTAGAAAAAGGATGTGGATCTGGGAAAACATGATAATATGTGAATATGATCAAAATACATTATCCAGAATAAAATAATAAAAATTTTTCAATAATTCCACAATAGCCAATGCCTATAACACCAGTGCTAATGGGCAGAAACAAGGATTCTCATGGACCTTTTCAACCAAATGTCAAAGTCCAGGTTTAGAGTGTGACATTATTTCAAAAAGTAAGGTAGAGAAAGATAAGGAAAGTGATAAATATGTCAATCTCTGTTTTCTATGGACACACACATGTGCATGCACACACACACACATGCACACTTATATACTCAATACAAGGAAAATGAACACATTAGTTGAGACTCCAAATCAAATTAACCATGTATTCAAGATGTTAATATTGGAACATTTGGAAGACAACCTATTCTTATAGTTCAAAGTTCTCCATTATCTATATTTGTCATTATCAATGTTTGATATTATTTTATTGTTTTATGATTTCATAAAATCTGTTCATTTGTAATAACCACACCACACACACAGACACACCATACTTCTTTAGTATAGATAAACCATATAGAGCATACTTATTCAACCTGAATTGAAGTGTATTTGTAAAGATAACACACCAAAATTTGTCAAGGTTTAGTTATTTCAATGTGTCTCATTGACTGAATTCTGACTCTGAAATAAGTTCAGCTAAAATACTACTAAAGCATAAAAGACAACAATGAACAGTCAAGTAGGAGAGACAACAAGCAGAAGAGTGAAAAAAATGTAAAACTTGACATAACAGTGAAAGGATATGTAGCTGTTGGAGAACTAGAGCTGTCTGAGATGGCAAAATCCTTTTATTAGTTGTCATAGCAGGATCTAGAAGGAAATTAAGCATTTTAGCAGCACAACAGGGTAATGGAGGGGGATAAGGAGAACTGCAGCAAGGTACAATAGCATATGCCAGTCAAAAAATGATTCTGCTTTCAGTTTGAAAAATCAATGAAAGGAACCAAATGCTATTAGTGCCTGCAATTGTTGGAAGACTGACTTCAAGGTGATAGGTGAAGCTGGATTTAGTTGCTGTGAACCAAACAGAGGCTGACAAAATTTTGCTTCTAAAAAAATTACTTCAGGTCAAGTCTGACTTGCAGATCTACAAAGTTTCAAATGAACTCTGTATTAAATAATATACACAATAAGTTTTACAATAATTATTTGCAGCTTCATTTTAACTGTTTTTTTCTTCTGATTTGACCCTAGAAAGGACAGAGGGATTCAATTTAGGTTCCCACTTGATCATCATTGTCATCTGCAAGATGCACAGGTAGTTTTAGCTTACCAGATGGTCTCTAGCAATACCTTCCTGGTTTGGGGATCTTATTATTACTGTTCCTTTATCCTTCATTAACAATACTTTAGTGGTGCACTCATTGCTCCTGAGCTATGACAGAATAGCAGGTTTCTTCTGGTGATATTTTTGCAAAGAATTGTAGGAGTGCTTTTATCCTATCAAATTAGAGTTCACATTGGTTATTTCTCTGTGGTTACAACTGAGACTGTTGTGTAAAGCTCTCAAAGAACTAATAAAAATATCTAGGAATAAACTTCACCTAAGGAGATTAAAAACGTTAAGGCACTGCAAAAATTTCAGAAGGCACTGAAGAAAATCATTGTTTATAGATTGTTCTGACTAAAATGACCATAATAAAAGAATTTAAAAATAGGGCTTTCTAGGCCCAGCTTGCAAGGGGACTCCAGGAACATATCTACACCAATCAGGATCCCTCATAGCTCCAGAAGCACTATTATGGACACTACTATGATCTCTCTTTGTTATGAAAAAGCATGGTCCTGTCCAGTGCCTTTAGGGACTGAGTGGAAAAGGAGATCCATATGCAGGCCTGGGGTGGCCTGCCTGGATTCCAAGAAGAAAACAAGGGCCCACCCAGGACCTTGCCATGCCAAGCAGACAGGGCCCAATTATGCTGAGCCAATGAATGTTATGGTATAGGAGAAAGAAAAAGACAGAATCGTTCATGTTCTGTGAACCAAAGCATATCTGAAGAGGCAAAAGAGTTGAGGAATGGGCCATAAAGATATTTGGACCTGGGCTGCTCTCTGGGTTCATGATTCTGATGCAGCTATGGTCTCTGCTGATGGCTATGGCTCCTCATAGCATCAAAGACAGTGAGAATTGAAGTACGATTTGACAGAAACTCAGAGAGAGAGAAATTGGGGTTCAACCTGAAGGTCAGAAAAACAAAGCAGCCAGCCACCTGAGTCATAAAAGGCCATCCTGCCTCCAGAATCTCAGAATGATAGCTGTCTCCTTCCCATTTTATAATACTCTCTAGTGGCTGGAATTAAAGTAGTGTACTACTACTGCTTGGTTTCCATGGCAAGCTAGTGTGTCACCGAGATTAAAGGCGTGTATTATTGTTGCCTGGTCTATAAGGCTGGCCAATGTGGCTGTTTTACTTTTCTGATCCTCAGGCAAGTTTAATTTATTAAAATACAAGTGAAATGCCACTACAGGGAATAGGGCTATACATAGTTGGTCCTACCCTGCACTGGAATGCAACACTAAAAAGAACTCATCCAGGCCCTCACAAACTAAAGCATTTAGGTGACAGTGTCCTATACCTCACATGTATAGCACAATAGAGCTGACCCTGTTCACAGGGCCATGGGTAAGCTGGCCCTGAGTGCATGAGAATAGGGGAGTATGCTGCACACTGCTTATATGCCATGTGGTGGCATGGGTTAGGGAAAGATGTCTTCCTTTCCTCGCCCCTCACTACATGTGTCATATGGGGGACCTAACCTAATCCCTCACTAGCTGCAGCACTTGGGAGAACAGGCCCTGCATGCATCAACTGGGAAGCACAGTTAACTGACCCTATAGACATGTGTGCAGATGAGCCAGCCATGAGGGTATAAGGGGGTCATAGCTGGTACTGCCTCATTCAACTGCAGTGTGGTGGTAGAAGTGAAGGAAAGATGTCCTCCCCTTTGCCCCTACAACATCCAGCTGAAAATGGATGTAACCCTCCCCTTTACCAGCTGTAACACTCAGGAAAGTGGGCCCTGTACGTCCCCTGGACAGCACAGCAAAGCTAATTTTGTTGACTGGAGTTGGGGAGTTGGGGAAGAAGAGTGAAAGATGAACTGGCACCAAGAACACAAGCATGGGTGATCTGAATCCGGCCCTCATCTGCTATATGTAATTTTGAGTGTGGGGTGGAGAAGAGATATCTCCCTACCTTGCCCCTCACTGCCTGCAACAGTTGGGGGAGCTGGCTCTGAAGCCAAAAGAGTGAGAGAGCTCTTCCTGTCCCTCTCCAGCTACAGCACTCAGGAGAGTGTCCACTGCAACTCACCTGGGCAACACAGCAGAGTTTACCCTGATGATCCAGTTGCAGGACAGACAACCCTAAGGGTTGGAAAACAGCACTGCCCTCCCCCAGGAGGGATAATGTTGGAGAACTCACTTTAGTCCTAAAGATTGGAAAGGGATGCCAGACTTACCAACACTGCAACTACCCAGAGCTAGAATCAGGGTTATGAGCTGGTCCACCCCAATGTTCATCCATGTATGATCTGCTGGATCATGTGAAGGGGTGAGTCCTGCAGACCCTAAGCTGCACACAGGGCAACTACAGGAAATCCAAGGGAAGTCCCAGTGAAGGTCCAGCATTAATAGCGTAGCAGGAACAAGAGGCCTTGAACCAGACCAATGACTATGTAATGGGTACTTGCAAATAAAAATATATGGACAAAAGGCTTACTGCTTGATTCACTATGTCACACAACAGCTTCCACGAAGATATTTTTCCTTCTTTTGCTTTTCTTTTTGCTTTTTTCTCTTAAATTTTATTCTATTTTTTTAGGGGTGCAAGGGAAGAGGGGAGATATGAATGGTTGGGAAGTGAATGTTATCAAGGGTCATGATATGAAACACACAAAGGATAAAAAAAAAAAAAAAATGAAAATCACATAAACAAGGATACACCAGTGTTAAATATTATACAAGGCTGAGTGAATAATTATAACTTCTGTGATTGTAGAGAGCTGAAATGTTATAGACCTGTAGTCAAAATTTCTTGGTCTATCTTCAGGTCCACAAGTAGCCTTTTAATATTACCTGTATATTTGGCCTAACATCTTTGTTCCTATTAAACATACATATTTTAAAATGTACAAATAGACAAACAGAATTCAAACAAAAACTAATCAGAAAAGATAGGGAGGAACATTATATACTCATTAAATGAAAAATCTACCAAGAGAACACTACAATTCTAAACATTTGCACATCAACACAAGGCCACCCAAATTCATAAAAGGAATATGACTACAAATGAAATCACATGTTTCCCCTAACAGATTGAGGATGGGCAACTTCAATCCTGTACTCTCACCAATACATTAGATAAAAACAGAAAAAAATATTGGCATTAACTAATATGATAAATCAAAAGGATCTTTGTTGTGATACTTTGTGTGTGCTCTAACAAATAAAGCTTGCCTGAAGATCAGAGTGTGATGCTAGCCACCAGTTAATCATAGATATCTGGGGGTCTCCACAGACAGACAGGAAATGATATGGCTAGGTAAAGAGAGGAATATAAGGCAGAACAGACAGGAATTCAGACTTTTAGCTGAGGAGTTACCACTTTAAGAGTTGTAGTTTGCTCGTTTCTCTCTCTGATCTTCAAGAATTTGCCCAATATTTAACTCCAGGTTTTTATTAATAAGATCAATTAAAACTCATTCAAGAGACCTAGCTTACTTCTACGGCACATTCTACCCAAGTAATAGAGAATGTGTTTCTTGTCAATAGCTCATGGAACTTTATCCAAAATAAACTACGAATTTAGATAGAAAACAAAGCTCAAAAAGATATAAAAATAAATAAATTAACACACAACTATGACCAACATGGATTAAAACTGGATATCAACAATATTAAGAATAGCATAAAGTATACAGCCTCACAGAAACTTCACAACTCACTACTGAATAAAAATTATAGAAGACAGAATTCAAGAAAGAAATGATGAACTTTAGAATATAAAGAAATTGGAAAAGCAATATACCCAAATCTATGAGACACAGTGAAGGCTATTCTAACAGGGAAGTTCATAGTACTAAGTACCCATATAAAGGAAGAGCAACTTGGAATAATTTCATATTAGTAACCTAATGACTCCCCATAAACACAAGAAGAAATAATAACCAAAGATTAAATATGAGTACATATACAAACTCAGGCTTGAAAACAATGAAATAGAAAAAAGTATTATGTAGAATCTATAAAACACGGAGTTGCTTCTAAAAGAAAATCAACAAAATCGATAAACCTTTAGCCAAATTAAACAAAAGATGGATCATGAAAATCAAGATTAATAAGATTAGAGTTACATTACAAAAGAAAAAGAGAATATCTGGAGAATCATAAGTGCACATTTTGAAATTCTTTATTCCATAAAACAAAGCCAAATGGAAGTAGATGAATTATTTATTGATATTTTATTCATTCATTTATTGATAATAAATATATGTATGTGACCTATAAAAGCTAAATCAAGATGAACTAAACAATTTAAACATATAATAACTCCTAGTGAAACAGAATTATATAATTAACTTTTCCCACCAAAGAAAGTCCAGGGCCAGATGAATTTGGCGTAGAATTCTACCAGAATTCAGTGAAGAACTGATGCCAATACTTCTAAAATTATTCTTTAAAATATAAACTGAACAGACATTATTCCCTGTCTTGATGAAGCCTTTATTACTCTGATACTAAAAGTACACATAGACCTACACCCCCAAAGAAAAATAATTAAAGAAAAAATACACATCAATATATTTTACAAACATAAATGAAAAAAGTTCTCAATAAATTGTTTGCAAACTGAATTCAGGAACATCCCAAAAATATTATTACCCAAGATCAAATTGGCTTTTTCCCAGAGAATCAGAGATGGTTTAACTTACATAAATGAATTAACAAACCCATCACATAAATGGACTAAAATATAAAATCCACATGATTATCTTACTAGATGAAGAAAAAACTTTTGGCAAAATTCAATACCCCTTTAAGATAAATGTCCTGGACAACCATTTTTATGCTTCCTTCAAGGAAGTCAGCAATGACAAGATGAACTTAAATATTTCATTCCCAGCCACTGGCTGTCAGAATCTCACTGAAGCTGGCGATGGGCACAATCTTCATTCTTTCTATGAGCTTTACATGCCTGTAGAAGTAGTGATACTCTGTGAAAAGAATTGAAGGGTTATGTGATCTGAATCCGTTGTGGTAGCAATATACAAGGTTTTCCAGTGAAGTATAGTATGCTTTCTACTAAATAAAGGGCATTGTTGTTATAGAAGAACTTGGCAATGAAGTGAAAGTCAGTATCTCTAAAAAAAAAAAAAAAATGATGTCAACCAGTATTTTTGAGAAAGTCCTCAAACAAAGAAAGACATTCAGAATAAAAACACCCAAGATTCTGTGTATTGTTATTCCACATGTTCTGTGCCCCAAATGTCAATGTATTACTCTCAAGAAAAAAATGTGCTTAGAAAAGTAATGAGGAGGTTAAGGATGTACTAAACTTTTGGTCAAAAGAATGAATAAAGCAAAAAAAAATTGCAAAGAAGCAGATACTCTCATTGAAAACTTCTACTTCTAAATCTATGCCTTGCCAAAAATAAACTTTAAGAGTAACAAATAAATGATTAGACCTTGGGAAAACATATTTGAGAGCCTAAGGATGCAAGAGATATATTTTACCATAATCAAGGATATTTACAGATAGTCTATCACCAACTTCATCCACAATGTAGAGGAATCCAAACCATATCCACTAAAATCAGAAACAAGGAAGGAGACAACTCTCCATATCTATTTAATATAGTACTTGAAGACTTATCTATAGGAATAGGACAGCTGAAGGAAACTGAGGGAATACAAATATGAAAGAAAGAAGTCAAAATATTCTCATTGGTAGATGATAAGGTTTTATATTTAAAAGTTGCAGACAAATCTCCTAGCACTAATCAAACCAAAGACAAAGAATCTTATCAGATAATATTTGGGGCATGCTGGAGAGATTTCCCCTGTTTTGCAAACCTTAACTTCCTCATGATCCCATCGACTTATTACTATAAAAGCATCAGCAGACTGTGCTCATGCTGCCACTTGGTATTTGGAGTAGTCTAAATCAATATTCTCAAATAACTTATGTTTGGCTCTTTTATCCTTACTGAGGTATATCTGTGTTTTTAGACTGATATCCAGCCGAGAAAAAAATATTGTGACAATGGCTAAATTACCAAAAGCAGTAACAGATTCAATGCAAATTCCTACCAAAACTCTTCACAGAAGAAAAGAAAAAAAAGTTAAACATTAAAATTCACATAGAACACTGCCAAAATCTATGAATACAAAAACAATACAAAATTCCCAAAGTAAATCTAAGAGTAAAGAGCAATGCTGAGTTATCACCGTGTTTTCCAGGGGGTTTCTACAGACCATGTGTTATAGGTTTTTTTTTGTGTGTGTGTGTTTTATTTTCCTCAGGGGATTGAGGTAGCACATTCAGACTGTAAAGCAGCAAGGACAATATTCTCAGAAGCAAAGTAAAAGTACTAATCAGAAATAAAGCAATCAGAGAGCTCTTTGAGTTAGAGTACACAGGGGATTGTTAACAGTTTGGAATTTCCTCTGATGGAATTCAGGAGGAGGAGGAATTGGTTATTGTCATACCTTCAATGGGTATGTAGTAGAGTTTAATTGAAAGTATGCAGTTATGTAATCTTTTTACTGCTCATATTTTTCCTATGGTACATCTGATTCAATTCATATACATTTTTAGTAATACACAAGCATAAGACATTAAACAGCATATGCTCCTTAAAGATCAGAAGATAGAGTTTACCTCAATATGAATCCACCCAAAACCAATTTAGAAAAGGTCAGCCCTCTGTCTCACTTAAAAGCACATGGGGATGAATACTTAAAAGAAATCCAACACTAGCTCAGAATGGAGAAATATGTGGTAATTTATTTAGGAGTAGACTCACAAATTAGAATCCTCTGTTTGAATGAAGATCAGAAAACAAATCCCACAACCGGAACAGAGAGGCTGGAAAAGAAGCTGGACATACACTCTACATAGGCATATATGGTATAAGAGGCCACACCCCAGTGGGTGGGTAATCACTAGCTGTAAGACTCCTTACAGCACCTCCTCCTTTTGTTTAAATAATAGAATTCAAGGCCTAATACAAAATTATATACAATAAGAACAAATATATTTTATAATTATCCTATCCTAACTAGTTTAAATCTTGTATAATTAATAACTTGGCCAAGTCCTGAGAGGAAAGTAACTACAATTATCTACTCTTAAATGCCATCGAAGATCCAAGAAAGGAAATAATATTACTTGAGTAAGCAGGAAGTGTAATCAAGCAACTTCCAAAATGTGCAACAAATGACAAAGACAACTGGCTACCCAAAGTCTCATTTGCAACATCCAATCAACTAACTTTGGCTAAGGCCTAGAATAACTGACTTACCATTTTTAGAGGCAGGAAGTTTTTCAAAACCATCTTATTTTGTCTTGGCAAAGTTTGACAGTCCTGCTTATGTATTTCTGGATATTATGTATCTTGTCAGTGGTTGAGGTATGGGCATTTCTTAGACCAAAGGCCTGTTTTGCCAAGAAGAAAACAAGCTCCAAGTGGAGTGTCTTTGGTGCTCAACATTCTCTTGGGAATACATTGGTGCTGCCAGGAGCAATTGTGTCTCACATCAACAGAACCCTAAGTTATTTCACTGCAATATTCTACAGCTCTTTGAAGTGGTTTAAGATTACCTATCTATTCAGAATATTATCTCTATATATCTGAAGAACCTGATTAGTCTAACTATAAGTATGGCAAACATAGATGACTAATGATCTATAATCCTTAATACCTATATAATTTAAAGATTAAGACTTCATATTAGAATATTATATAATAAACAATTGCGCAACAAATGAGGACAATGTCCTGAAAATGTAAACAATGTACAACTATCTTGATCAGAGGTGGAGACATATATTGCAATATGATAAATATATATCAATATATAAAAATGTTTTAAGCAGAGGAAGAAGGATGCATGCATGCAATATTCAATATACTTTATCTTTGTATCAATATATAAGAATCTGTACCAATGTAATTGCCTATAAATAATAAGTTATATAAGTATTTACTTATTATTTATTTCACAAGTATTTACTCTATTACTCACTATTCTTATTAGTGTGAGTAAGCTCACATTAATCTATTATTCCATCCAATTTTCCCTTTTTTCTAAAGATATCACTGTGCCTATAAAATTTGCAATGAACCCCAACTCTATACCAATCATAATCAACCCCTGCTGTCCCTAATCCTGAGGACAAACTTTGATGGGTGAGGGGACATCGTCTTCTAGAATTACTTCCAGCTGTCATGGGGGTGATATTCTTTCTATGGGAGCCTGTAAAAGTAAAATGATGGTTAAATTCCAAGATTACTCTCTGGTATAATTTCAAATAGTTTTTGAGTATTTGGTAGGGTTTTTCTGGCAGAACATTGTTAAAAAGTGCAGTAGGAGTTCTGGCCACAAGATTGTAAAAAAAAAGGGCACCATTTCATCTAACCAAGTTGGAACCATATTGAGCAGCTGGTACTCCAAAAAGTTCTTGTAGTAGTGCTATCAGCATCATGATGTCATATCAACCAGGTGGAGTTATTGTTGTGGGGCTCTATCATCTTCCTGGAAACTTCAAAGTTTACTGCAGGAAATTTAGTTGTTCATTGTAGAAAACTTAAACATTATTTATATAGATATATACAGACATATATATTAATTAATATATTCAATTGATATATATAATATATATTATAATTATATATTATATAATAAATATATAATATATATTATAATATTAATATAATAATTAATATATATTCAATAAAAGGTAAAATAGAGACAAAAATATGAAGAAAAGTATTTTTTCTAAATTTTTTCTTTCTTTCCCATATCATGGCTCCTGAAATGAAACTCTCAATTTTTATTTTTACTACATTCTTGGATTTAGAGAGGGACAAAGCCAGTGTCCAACTCCAAAGGCAGCTCTATATAGTAATATATATATATGTATATACATATATATATACACACACACACACAAAACACACACACACACACACACACACATATATATATATATATGTTTTATCATTTGTACTTATGAATCACATTCAATTTTTTGATGGTACTTATTGGGTAGTTATTCTTTCATCTGTCAGTATTCAAACATCCAGGGTCTCTTGAATTTTTTTTTGAAAATTATTATTTTCCTGCAAAGAGAAGTACAGAACCTTGCCCCAAACCTTATAAGGATTTTTACCATATGTATGGTTGCCACCATTGTGGGTGAGCTGTCATTTTTTTTCAAGAGGTTTCTCCTTTTCAAACCGAATCTTTATTAATTATGATAGCATCTCCTCCTGTGGAAACAAGAGCAAAACCCGTTCCAAAACGTAGCACTTCTCCTGGCTTCCATTGTGAGGTCAACTCATCCTTGAAATACACTGGATAATTTAATTCAGAAGACTTTTCTAATATCCAATGTCCCTCTGATACAGTTGTACCTTTCTCATTAGCATTAAGAAAATACAATGCTAGTAAACCATTATGTAATCTAATTCTGGAAGTATTTTTTATCCCTTTCTGTTTGTATAACATATCCTTTATAGTTCGATTTTATCTTTCTATAACTGCTTGACATGTAGGATTGTGTGGTATACCTATAATATGCTTAATATTATAAAAATCAAAAATATATTTTATTATCTTAGAGACATATGTTGGACAATTATCTGTCTTTATCTGTGCAGGTATACCCATGATAACCATAACTTCTAATAAATGGGTAATTACTGAATCAGCCTTTTCTGAGCTCAAAGTAGTTGCCTACTGAAAACTTGAATAAGTGTCAATGGTGTGGTATACACATTTTAATGTCCCAAACTCTGTAAAGTGGAACACATCCATCTGTGAGGTTACATTTTTTTTTTGAGTACCATTTAGGTTAGTCCCTGAAGGTAGTGGTGTTTGGTTATAGAAAAAGAAAGGCATCTTTTTACAATTTCCTTAGCTTGTTGTTATGTAATTGAAAACTCAAAAACTCTTTTTTTAAGCATTTGCTATAGACATGATGTGTTTAATGAAATTCTGAGGCCTACAACACACTTCCAATCAATAATTGATATATTTCTGTGTTAGAGGACCTGGCATACCCATATGGGATCAGATGTGTGTTATGTATATAGGATAAATTCTATTCCTGATTATGTCTTGCACCTGAATAAAGAATGAAGTCAATTCTGTATCATCTGGTATAAATTCAGTTGTTTCAATATGTGAGAGTACTCTTTCTGCATATTGTGAATCAGTAACTATATTAAAAAGTTTTTTAAAATCCCTTAGCACCATGAGAATAGCAAGTAATTCTGCCTTCTGGACAAAATTATAAGGGCTTTGTTCCACCTAACTTAATTCTTCTGATTTGTATCCTGCCTTCCCTGATATGTTTGCATCAGTATAAAATGTACGGGCTTCAGTTATTCGAGCCTCATGTACAATTCTAGGAGGAAACCAAAACTTTCTCTTTATAAGGTTGTCTATTGCTTTTGGGATAGTTGTTATTAATTTCTCCCCCAAAATTAGGAGAAGCTCTTTGACATGGTTCATTGTCTTCTCATAACTTTTTTATTTCATCAGTAGTGAAATGCACTATAATCTCTGATGGGTCTATACCTGTTAATTAACAAAGTCTCAATTTACATTTGTGATTAATTCAGAGACTTTTTCCACATAAGTTTTTAATATTTTACCTGGTTTATTTGGTAAAAAGATCAAATGTAATATAATATCATGTCTCTGCATTAAAATTCTTGTAGGAGAAATTTTGGAAGGCAATATAATTAGAATACTATTAAGATTTGGATTCAATGTATACACATGTGCATCCTGTAATTTTTCCTAAACAATTGTCAATTCCTTTTCAGTTTCAGTTATTTACTCTCTGGGACTATTCAAGTCTTTATCACTATCTAAGGTTTTATTTAAATGAATTATTAGATAAGGTGTTATCACAACAGTGGGTCATAGAATGGAAATGTCTCCTAACGACCTTTGGATGTCATTAAGAGTCTGTAACCAGTTTCTCCTAATTTGTGCTTCTGTGTCTTAATTTTATGCAAATATATTTTATAACATAGGTAATTTACAAAATCTCCTCTCTGTATTTCTCAGTACCAATTTGTAATTCCTATTTTGGCAAAACTTTCTTTACTTCTACAAACATTCTTTTTAGAGTATTTACATTTGAATGAGATAGCAAAATCTAATCCATGTAACGGTTAATTATAGATTTAGGAAATTTTTTTACAGATTATTTCCAATGGCTGATTTACAAAGTATTGGCATAGGGTGGGACAATTGAGCATTCCCTATGTAACAACGGTCCACTGGTATCTCCTAGTAGGCTAAGAATTATGATAAGCAAGCACTGTGAATGCAAATTGTTCTCTATTCTTTTCTTGTTAAGGTATAGGAAAGAAACAATCTTTTAAATCAATAACTATAAGAGGTCATCTTTATGGTAATAGAGAAGACAGAGGAATTCCAGATGTAGAGGGCCCATAGGTTGAATTACCTTGTAGACAGCTCTTAGATCTGTTACCATTCTCTATTTACCCGATTTCTTTTTAACAACAAATACAGGAGAATTCCAAAGGCTGGCTGATTCTTCAATATAGTGAGCATCTAGTTGCTCGTGTACAACCTGTTCTAAACCAATTATCTTCAGCTAATATATATGCTTAAACCATATAGGCTTCTCAGTTAACCGTTTAATATGTAGGACTGTTAGGTACCTCTAAATGTTTTCTACTTGCTTTGTGTTCTTGTACAGCCCGAATGGCTGATGACCTTTTTGTATAGTACCTTATAATATCCTCTCCAGAATTATAAGTTCCTGGGACTGCAGGAATATTAATCTGGGCATTCCATTGCTGCCACAGGTCATGACCCCATAAAATTACTGCAACATTAGCCACATATGGCCTCAGCTTCCCTCTTTGACCTTCTGGCCCAATGCAGTCAACCGATCACATGCTTTGTTTAACTTGAGATATGGTTCCAATTCCTAGTAATTGACCATCTGCATCTTGAAGAGGCCAAGTTGGATGCCAAGATTCTGGAGTAATGATACTCACATCTGCACCTGTGTCTATCAAACCAACAATTATAATGCCATTAATATGCACTCTTAGCTTTGGTCTTTTATCATTCATAGAAGTCTGCCACAATATACATTTCCCATTTCCTTTTGGAATTTTTAATTATCCTCCATGTTTATGCCACTATCTAGAACAGTATGGCATTTTTTTTAAATTTTCCTGGTGAGACATGTCTTCCCCAATTCCTGGGAATAACTGGGATGCTTTTGGATTGGGGGCCTGCAAGAGGCCCCTCAAGGAGTTTCCCAATGATATCAGGTTGTCTTATCTGTCTTTTGTTGATCTGCACTTATTGGTCCAATGTCAGTTTGTGCCACACCTTCTACATATACCTGAAGGCTGAGTCCTTTTATTCCTGCCATTCCCAGAAGAGATATTTGTCCTAGGAATTACTTCTCTACAATTCCTTCTCATCAGTTGAGGCCCATCATCTAGAACTGCTAAAACTAACTAAAGTCAGTCATGTGGTTTCACTTTAATTCTAGATGCCCATGCCTGAATCTCCTGGCTTGTATATATTTCTACTGATTTCACAGAGGTACCTAGCCTCTGGTCCTCATTCTACACATGTGATCCAGTGTCTTAAGTATTTTTCCTTTAAAGATAACATCTCATCCTTGGACATTATTTGGATAGAGTGCAGGTCGCCTTCCTGGAGAGATACTCTATCTGCTAACCTATCATAACTTTTAAACAATTTTTATTGTCAAATTCAACAGCATGAATTCTTTTAGATAATTTCTCAGTATCTTTTGACATTGGAAATTTCCATGTTGCCACACTCATTTAGCTCTGGTGGGGGTTTTCATGAAAACTGCTTAGTAGGTAAAAGTAAACCAAGCAGGCAGGGGTGGGAAGCTTTCTGGGCTCTGGACCAGTTAGGTCTTTAAGCTGGTCCACCCAGTAAGTATGGAGTTTGGATCGATGTGGGGCATCAGATGAAGAAGGACACTAAAAAAAATCCCACAAAAAAATCAGAATTGAGTATAATAAAGGGTTATTTATTTAGGGGTAGACTCACTGATCACAATCCTTTGCATGAATGGGAAACAGGAACTAAATCACACCACAGGAAGAGAGGACAGATGTACACTTTGTATCAGCATTTATAAGAAATATAAGAGGCCATGCCTAAATGTTGGGTAACTTAAAGGCTCCTGGCTGTAGGAATTCCTAGAGAATTTGAGTTTTAATAATTTATTTATTTTCTGATATCTTATGCCCATTTTGTGTTTCCTTTATTTGTGAGATTCACCCTTGCATAAAAAAATAAAAATTGTGACTTTCTTTTCTGTTTTTAAACCCTGAAAATGGGAAATGCATTCCCTTAGGATAGGTTATTATTGTGAGTACTTGAAATAATCTATAAAAGAATTTGGGGTGTACTATTCCCATTCTCATGGCACCACAGACTTGTAATATATTTAGCAAATGTCATCTTTGACGTGGGTGGAAATTAGTTTACCAAGGGTTTAGTTTTCTATATTTAATTCAAATATTTGTCTCTGTATTGTGATTTTTTCTTTAAAGTTATTTGATTCTTAATATTTACCTATGAATCCTGGAAGAAACTGAATTTTGGTTTTATATTGGTTTGCTCTTAAGATCAGTCTGGGATAAGCACTTACCTACTTATTTTTCTTTGGGCTTGATTTTAGGCTCTGATTAGCTGAATTCTATTACTCCAAAATGGATTGTAATAATTCTTCTATAATATGCTAGTAAATATTTATCAGCTTTGTAAGGCATGGATTTCCTATGGCAAATACTCAGTTATTTAATAACCGCAGAAAAGGAGCCAATGCCAATGATAAATTCTGTATAACATTGCACACAAATACAGATGACTGACTGGATTATACCCAAGGAAAATTACTTTATTTACTCTTGCTTTAGAGGGTGCTTTTTTATAAATAAGTTTTAGATTCCATGGTGTCTGAATAAAGTTTCTTTTTCCCAGTGATGATTTTCCTTTGTATGTGAGTCTGAACTCATTACAACTAGCACTATTCTACCTCTAGTCTCTCTGTTCCTCTAAAAACCTTATTGTAAAATCTGTCCTGTAAACCACTACTAAACTCATTCACTTAGTACAAAGGTCAGCTTTTGACTTAAACATCATCAGAGAGACTTAAGGACCTCTTCATGTCTCCATTCTGCCCTACATAATCCTACTTTTCCTCATATTCTCTTCTTTCAATTCTAACTTGACTTTTTTCCTTTTTCTGAGTTCTATAATTTTATGAGTGTATTTATTGTAAACAATACTCGGTATCACACAGACACTTTCAAACAAGTAGAACACATTCTATTTGTTTCTTTAATATTCTTCCTTTTGTTATCCACCTATTTACTTTAGATACTTTGGCTTCTAATTTCATTCCATGCATATAAATTATCTAGAGGCACTAATTGAACTGTCCTAGTTAGCTTTAATTGTCAAATTGACACAGCTTAGAGCCCTCTGAAAGGGGAACCTTAATTGAAGAATTCCTAGATCACATCATGTGGGCAGGGTTGTGAGAGGTTGTCTTGAATATTTATTAATGGCAAGGGGAACTCTAGCACACTGTGAATGGTACCATACTTTAAGCTTGTGATCTTTTGTTAAATAATAATCCTAGGTGAACATGAGCCTGTTGTAGGATATCTTACAGCTAGTGGCTACCCACCTGATGGAGGAAGGTCATTGGTTGATTTAATAAAGAAGCTGCTTGACCTGATAGGTTAGAACATAGGTGGGAGGAGCAGAATGCTGGGCGGAAGAGGAAGTGAGCTCAGAGACTCGACAGCTCTCCTCTCGGGGGCAGACGCCTCAGAGAGACACGATGCTCCACTCTTGCGGGCAGAGGCGAGAGCGCTGCTCTCTGAGGCACACGCGATGAAGCTGCTTCCCAGGATGGACGTAGGCTAGAATCTTCCTGGTAAGCGCACCTTGGGGTGCGACACACATGATTGGAAATGGGTTAGTCCAGGAGCGAGAGTTAGCCGAGAAAAGGGCTAAAGCTAAAGAGCCAAGCAGTGTTTAAAAGAATACAGTGTCCATGTAATTATTTAGGGTATAAAGCTAGCCGTGCGGGCAGCGGGGTGCTGGGGACGCAGCCCTGCCGCACTTATTACTACACCCACCCACTGGGGCTTGGCCTTATGCTATATATGCCAATGTAGAGCATGTGCCCAGCCTCTTTTCTATTCTTTCTGTTGTGGTTGTGGTATTCATTTTCTGATCTCTGTTCAAACAGTGGATTCTGATTTGTGAGTCTACCCCTAAATAAATAACCATCTATTTCTCAATTCTCAGCAAGTGTGGGATTTCTTTTAGGTGTCCATTCACATTTGGTGCCCACATGGATTTGGACTTCATTTCTCCCAAGTGAATGGCCCAGACAGTTGTATGTGGTAACTTAGAAATTTCCCAAGTGCTTGCTCAATTGCTGCATTCAAGGATGTGCTGACCTCTCAATGGAAAAAGAAACGAATGCTCATCAGCAGAGGCGACAATTGATCAGGTGGTAAGGAAGTGTCATAAGGTTTGGGATAGGGTTCTGTTCTTGTCTTTGCAGAAAAACACTCATCTTTAAAAGTCAAGAGACCCTGAACATCTAGATGTCTCAAGAGAAAAAGATAATTATCTAGATAGAATTGCCAAGCAAAGAAAATTATCAGTTGTGAAAACATGTCATCTTAGGGTAAGAATCTTTGAATACCAAATAGAATTACACTCATGATTCACTTAAAAATCAAAGATGGCTTTGGAGTTGGTCAATGGCTCTGTCATTCTCTAAATCCAGGAGTGTTGTTAAGAGAAAATTTCAGACTTCCTCTCTCATGTCAGAAGTCATCTGGTATGGGACAGAAAGAAGAAAGAATTTAGAATAAATTTTACTTTTCTTAATAACTATTTTTATCTCTATTATATCTTTCATTTAATATATGTCTGTATAAATAATATTTAAGGTTTTCACAAAGAACAATGTATTTTCCTGCAGAAATCTTTGAAGTTTCCAGGAAGAAGATGGGGCCCCACAACAACAGCTCCACCTGGATGATATGAAATCATGATGCTACTATAAGACCTGTTTTGGGTACCTGCCACTCAAGATGCTTCCAACTTGGTTAGTTGGAATGGTGCAATTTTACAAAGTTCTGGCATAAACTCCAAATAGAAACCTCAGGAAAACCCTACTGAATACACAGAGACTATTTGTAATTATACCAGACAGAAATAATGGAACTTAACCATCATTTTCTTTTCACCGGATTCCATAGAAAGAACAACACCCCATGAATGCTGGAAGTAATTCTAGAAGACAATGTCCCCTTTCCTAACAAAGTTTGTCCTCATTTTGCTTGATATCAACTATCTAATCTTCAAACCCAATGGTTGAAATTCTTATTTTTCTACCTGATACTTGTTCTTATTATATATAATTTTATATTAGCCTTGGAACTCTCTTATTTAAACAAAAAGGGGAAGTGCTGTAGGAATCCCTACAACCAGTAGCCTTTAAGTTACCTGCCCACTGTGCACAGCCTCTTATACTATATATGCAAATGTAAAGTGTGTGTCTGACATCTCATCAGGTGGCAATATAATTCCTCGTTTGTACAGAGGATTGTGATCTCTGAGTCTACTTCTAAATAAATAACCCTTTATTGTACTCAATCTGAGTTAGTCTAGAATTTCTTTTTAGTGTCCTTCTTCACTCAAAGCACATATTTTGACAAAGAAATTTATATTATCATAAATAATGTACTAAAAGGTCTAAAGTAATAACTGGGTAATTCCAATGCAGAAAAATATACAAAAAGAATGAAATGTAAAAGCAAAATGTGAAGGACAATACCACTACTAAGTTAAACTTCATTTAGGAAAGAATTGGGGGAGTTCTAAATTACCCGGAGTCGAAAGCCTTAATGCAAACTTCTGGTTTTTAAATGAATAAAATTTCTCTTTTTTTAATGTCACATAACACAAAATCAATATATAAAAATCAAGTGTGTTTCTTTATTCTTCAGTAATTACTAACTGGGATTCTCTTTTAATGATAATTGGGGAATCTTGGATGTGTAACCCAATGGAACAGCCTGCCTACCATGTACAGTGTTCTATGTTCAGTCATGTCTAACAGTACAAAAATAAATCAATAAAAATAAAAAAAATTATAAGGAAGAGAAATAGTTCAGTGGTTAAAAGTATATGATTCACTTTTAGGGAATCAAGTTCAGTTCCCAACATTTACTTCTGGCTCATAATTTCATCACAACTCTAGTTTTAGGGGTTTTGATACTCTCTTCTGATTTCTTCAGGCAAATATGCTTATTTGTATATGACCCCATAGAGACACAAAAACATTCAATTAAAAGTTAAAATGAAACTTTAAAAACCTAAGCCTATACATATAAAATATAAAACTAATAATTAAAACAATAAATTCAGGTGCTCATTTTGCAAATTTTACCTAACCATGAATGCTGAAATATGTTAAGAACAAAATAACCAAAGAACATAAGTTATATATGATTAGATTGCTTCTTTATGTGCAATATTAATATAATTTTAGCAAACTTTTAAAAATAATTCTCAAAAAGTTGAATATAAAATTTATACATAAATACAAAGAAGTTTTAAACCAGAATTATAGAGATCAAAACACGTGGAATTGATAAAATCATAGACTGTCAAATTAGAATTATGAGAACTTATAAATAGGGCCATACAAATAAAATTAAATAAAATCTTCAAACTATTTTTTATGTAAAATTCTGGTTCAGATATGTCTACCAGATAGACAAGTAATCACAAAATGGCTACTTTATTGTTTGGGTTTACAGTCCTTTTAATAACCTTGTATTATTCTGGTCTCTGTTCTAAGATTAGTGCTAATTGAATTACAATCAATTCTTTTAATAACAATACTCCATGACAGAAATCCATAGCTGTTTCCTTTAACAAGAAGATGATAGGACATACCTAGAAAGACTTTTCTAGTACTAGAAAATTTGGTGGACGATTATAGATCATTAGTTTAGTTGACAAACTAATTTAGAAACAGACTTGCAAAAAACCTTGAAGACTTTTTTCTTCAAGTTTGAGAACAAAACAAAGAGCAGATAAGCTTCACATCTTGGCAGCTGCAAAGAGCTTAGCAGGGCATGGAGAAGAGGGGGAAAAGTCATGCTTTTAGCCTTATGTTCCAAGAAAACAAGAAAGTTTAGCAATGGAATTTGACAAACAGATAAATGGTAGAAAAGGAGGCTGTACTTCAGAGAAATACTGAGAAATTCCAGTGTCAAGGAAAGCATGTTTAGGATTTTAGTCCTTATATGAGAGTAGAGCTGTAGAAAGATGAAATAGGGGACATTTGCTTAGTCAGGCAAAAGAAAAAAAAACTACAAAAGATGAATTTCTGGAAAGTATAAATATATTATCACACTAAGGAAAAAATACTTCTCTTATCTATTTAGCATGGCTTTAGATAAATGAGTAATCCTGAGGTACCTTGGCCAGGTGATTTATGGGTTCACTTGGATTATGAGTATACCATGTTTTATCCTTTTTAGCAGATCAGATTGTCATATCTCCACTTTGGTACAGAGTTATTTCTTTAATTTTTATCAGTAGGTCCAACTAATGCATGGCAGATCTTGTGTTTACCTTTGTAGTGTTAAGAAAAACAAAAGAAATGAGGTCTAAAGCTAACCTTGAAGGACAGGTTTGTGCTTGATATCCTCTAAGGCTACTAATTATTTTAAGGCTTATTTATAAATTATGTATACAGTGTTCTGTCTTCATGTATGCCTGCAGGTAAGAAGAGGTTGCCAGATCTCATTAGAGATTGTTGTGAAACATCGTGTGGCTCCTAGGAATTGAGCTCAGCACCTCTGGAAGAGCAGCCAGTACTCTTAACCTCTGAGCCATCTCTCTAGCCTAAAGGTACTAATTCTTATCTAATTATTCTGCTTTCAAGTATTAATGTCCTAAAATCATTATAGAGATGTGAAAATGAGTAATCGACACAGATGATTTTCACCGTGAAAACACAAAGATCCAATATTTATACTGTTCACCTGGAGAGACTACTGTCTGGACTGGAGTTTCAGTAGAACTCTATTGTAGAACTTCTAGAAAGGTTATTTATTTAAGAAAAGAGGCATTAGGGAGGGGTGAGTGTCTGCTCAAACCAGACGAAGGTCCCTGGAATGGAGTGCAGGGCATCTCCAGCTCCTGCTGCAGGGGATTTTTGTTCCACATGACCCTGCCCTCCCCCCGAGTTTGCCTTTTTGTCTATGAGGTCCTTGGACTACCAGGAGTCCCTGTTCCTGTGCTGAGGAGATCCATCCAGATGGGTGTGTCTGCCATCCCTGGGTGGATGGTCTGGGAAAGGAGCACAGGGCTCCTCCAGCTCCTGATGTAGGGGCTTCTTTGTTCCACACAACCCTGCCTCCCCCAAGACTGCCCTATTATCTGTGAGGTCCTTGGCCCAGGAACAGTTCCTGCTCTTGCACTGAGGAGATCCACCCAGAGAGTCAGTCAAAGCAAAGACTGGACCAAGACACCAAGACTCTCCTGGCTGCATTTGAAGGAAGAGAAGGGAAGGCACCAATGCAAGAAATCCTCCATCAACCTGATAGGCAACATGACAACACCAGAATCCAAAGAACACTCAACAAAAAGACTTGAACACCCTATTCAAGAAGTAGAAGAAATAGACTTTAAATGTAACATTATGAAAATAATAGAGGACCTTAAACAGGATGTGAAAAAAACTGCTTTAAAGAAATGGAGAAGACAAACAAAAAGTTAGAAGAAATGCATAAATCTCTCAAGGATACCCAAGAATACCAAGAAAAAGCAATCAAACAGGT
>NC_022026.1:18983464-19000655 GCF_000317375.1 Microtus ochrogaster
GTTGTTAATGGATAATCATTAATAATAATCAAGCTTGTAGTCATGTTAGATTTTCTAGATGTACATAGATATATTTTAGAAAGGCATTCTTCATATCTTTCAAAGACTACAGAATATTTTAAATGTTTTAATAACTTAGGACTTTTCATAACGATGAGACATTCTGCTCCTGGCAGCACCAATGTACTTCAAGAGAAAGATGGGCATCGAAGAGGATCCTTATGGAGTTTGATAGCTATTTGGGCAGGGAACTGCTCTTGCCTGGAATATTGTATAAACTGGACACAGAGAACAAACAGAGAGAGGACTACTGAACTTACCTACAGGTAAGATGATCTTTCAGGGCTCCTGATTCATGAAAGAGTCTGCGAGACTTTCTTCAGGACACAGCAGATAGTGACTGAACTGCCTTTGAAATTTCCTGCTCCACGGAAGTGTCTGCTGGAAACTATGTGCCTGTAGGCCAAAGATAGATACCCCAACCGTAGAGAGGAACTTTGGGTGACTGTCCAGGCAGCGAGATGTCTCTGTTATTTCTAGAGCTTGGAAGTTGCTTATTTCTTGTTTGCTCAGGTAATATTGTATCTTTCTGGAGTCTTTGATGGAGTTGAAGAATAGTTAGTTATAGTTTACCTTAGTTATGATAAAGATAAAATAGATGTAAATATTGTAATTCTTACTTGATAACTGTTTTGTTATATGTAATTTTGCTATGATAAAGTTAAAGCTTTTTTGTATAAACAGAAAAAGGGGAAATGATGTAGGTGTTGTTTTATTGGTTAATTAATAAAGAAACTGCTTGGCCTGATAGGTCCAAAAATAGGTGGGTGGCATAAAAAGAACAAAATGATGGGATGAAGAGGAAGTGAGGCAGATGCCATGCCTCACCTCTCCAGGGCATATACGATTAAGCTCTAGCCTAAGATGGACGTATGCTAGAATCTTCCTGGAGGGTTACCACCTCATGGTGCTACGCACATTAATAGAGGTGGGTTGATAAGGATGTGAGAGTTGGCCAGTAGGAGGCTGGAGCTAATGGGTCAAGCAGAGTTTAAATGAATACAGTGTGTACGTTGTTATTTCAGGTATAAAGCTAGCTGGTGGGCAGGAGCCAGGCAGCGGAACACAGCCGTAGCTCCTACTACACTAAGTCAAAATAAATATCACAAAATAAAACAAATCCTGTAGACTTCCAGAAACTAGAAAAGAAGAAAATATGTCTAAAATTAACACATGAAATGGAAGAATGATCACTGTGACACTAATAAATCGGAAAAAAAACTATTGGAAAAATTCTAAATGGAAATTTTTGCTTTTATATAAAATAAACATCAATGACAAACTTTTAATTAGACTAACCAATAAAAAGTTCAAATAAAAGCAAAGAAATGAAGAAACATTACATCTAGACTGCAGCTATATAAAAACTTTTGAAACTTATAATAAATATGCATATGCCAATGAGTAAGATAACAAAAAAGGGATACATCCCTGGAAATAAACCTCTCCTAAAGATTGAATTATGAAAAAAACATAAAGTCCAAGCAGAACTCTTATATGAAGATTGAGTTAATAATCAACTCCTTAAAATAAAAAAAAAATCTAGGACAATATATATTTGTAGATGAATCCAGTTGTTATTCCTAAGCCAATGATACTACAACTGAGTCCATGATCAGTAGGATGAGTGCTGTGAAAATGTCATCATCTGTGTGTTACACTTGGGTCTACAAAAGACATGTAATATATCAAATAAAATCCCTGATTCAACTCACAGTGGGTTTCTGAAAAGATTCCTGCTGAATCACTATACAGTTCCTAGGATAACTAATAGTTTTCCCCAGAGTACAGTTGATAGAGGTTAGAACAAAAGCAATGAGGAAGGATGCTTAGGAATCAGCTTAGGAACTTAGGACTACACTCTCCAAATAATGCAACAGGAAACCTGAAGGCAGCCACATTCAGCCACCTGTATCATGCAGGGTTTATATCTCTGTTAAATGCTTTAACAACTATTTAATAAGACTTCATTTATATCTAACACATCCTGCAACACAGTTAGAGAAATATCTACAGTGTTCTAGCCTAAATTGATTTTCATGTATTGACAATGAATAAAACTCTGTCCTCAAAGTTAAATTGTAGGGGAATCCCTAATCTTATGCATAGATTTGCTTATGATTAAAGTCAGGTTGTTATGTGTTGTGACATCTGCAGTAGATATTTTAAATGTTAGACTTACTTTTCATACTTTTAATAAGACAGTACAATGAAAGAACTACCACAGGTGATTCTGCTACCTATTTATGATCTTACCCTCTCAAAAAGGTTATTCATTGTATTGGGTTGTCTATGCAATTTTCAACTGCCCATCTAGATATGCTAACATTCTTATAAATTTATTTACACTATGCCTGGTTGCCAAATTATTGTTATCATGAGGGAGGTGGATATAGAATTCTGCTTTGAGATAATTCCTGATAATTAAAAATAGCAATTCTAAAGTTTATAAAGAATATAGTTTGTGAAGTGGGGCAGTAAAACTTGAAAATTTGAAAATTCAGTCTAGTCTACAAAAATACTCAGATAGTTTGATGTGATTTCACCTTATTAGCTTGAGACAGTTTCTTAATTTAACAAAATAATCACTTTTATCTTCACCATAACACTAGTTACCATTAAGGACTATAGAAACTTCTAAGTTACTGACATCAGTTGATGTAGTCTTTATTTTTTTTTTCTGTAATATTGTACACTAGTGAAAACATTACAAGATTTCTCACAGTTTATTTATAATGTCCATCATTCTTAATTTTCTTCTACCTTCTGAGGCTATTGCATTTCAGAATCTTTGTCAACTTCTCTTCCTTTCACACATCTTTAAATACTAACTTTTTCTAGTGTGATGTTTCAAATCTCTTTCCAGTCACTCTTTAAAGTGTAGGCAATGAACAGGTAGATTCTGAAATGAAAAACAGAGCATGTATAAAAGAGGAAACTCTAAGACCACATGCTCATTATTTGAGGGGGGTTTAAATAGTCTGTGGCAGTGTTCCCAACCTTCCATGGGGAGGGGTTACCATTTGGCAGGCTTTCTTGACCCTCCCTGAGGAGGGAATCTCCATTTGGTGGACTTTCTTGGAGGTAGAGTTTGGACTGCTGCAACTTGCAGGGGAGAGCTGGGAGTTGGTAGGCTCATGCTCAGTGAGAGTTGTGGCTGGAGTGGCATCCAGATTACTGTCATCCTGGAGAACTCATGAAGCTGTTTCTTGATGTCTAGTATAAACTAACAGTCTCCAGATCATATTTTACCCCCATAGATTTTTAAGCATATTTTATAGGTCACTCCTGCTGTCTGGACCAAGACCAACTTACAAAGTGCTGTCTAAACAATACCAACACCTGCACCAACTCCTGAGACTTCACCATTGGTACCAACTCTCCTGGATCAAGAATACCTACCAACTAAAATCTAATAAAGCAGATATAACTATCCTAATATCCAACAAAAATGGATTTCAAACTAAAATCAATGAGAAGACATTGAGAAGGACATTTTATACTCATCACAGGAACAATCCAGCAAGATGAAATCTTAGTTTTAAACATCTATGCCCCAAATACAAGAGTAATACATAGGTAAAAGAAACATTGCTACAGATTAAATCACACATCAAACCCTACACATTAATAGTAAAAGTTATCAACAGCCCACTCTCCATAATGGAGAGGGTAACGACAGAAACTAAACAGAGAAATAAGAGAACTAACAGATGTCATGACTCAAATAGACTTAACAGACATCTACAGAACATTCCACTCAAACATAAAAGAATATACATTCTTTTCAGCACCTCATGGAACCTTTTCTAAAATTGAACACATCCTTAGTAACAAAGCAAACTTCAGCAGATACAAAAAAATCGAGTAACCCTATGTATCTTATTGTATCACAATTGTTTGAAGTTATAATTTAAAAACAACACTAATTATAGAAAGCCTAAAATATCATGGAAATTGAACATTGCTCAATTGAATTACCCCTGGGTCAAGGAAGAAATAAATAAAGAAATTAAAGACTCCCAGAATTCAACAAAAATGAAGGCACAACATACCCAAGCCTATATAAAACTCTATGAAAGCAGTGCTAAGAGAAAAGTTTATAGCACTAAGTCCCCAAATAAAGTGAAGAAATCTCACACTTAGTGACTTAACATCACACCTGGAAGTTCTCGAGAAAAAAGAAGCAGATTCACCCCAAAGGAGTAGATGACAGAAAATAATCAAATTGGGTGCTGAAATTAATAAAATGAAACAAAGAAAATGATACAAATAATCAATAAAACAAAGACACGATCCTTGGAGAAAACCAAAAAGGTAGACAAATACTTACCCAAGCTAATCAAAAACAGAGAAAAAAGTTCCAAATCAATAAAACCAGAAATAAAAAGGGGGACATAACAACAGACAAGAAAATCCAGAGAATCGTTAAATCATACTATAAAAAAAAAAAAACAAACTATACTCAACAGAATTGGAAAATGAAAAAAGAAATTTTCTGGATAGGTACCACATATGAAAATAAAATCAAGAGCAGCTGAAAAATTTAAATAGACGTCTAACCTGCAAGGAAATAGAAGCAGTCATCCAAAGCCTCCCAACCAAAAGAAGCCCAGGGCCAGATGGTTTCTGTTTATAATTCTACCAGATCTACTAAGAAGCGATAATACCTATACTCCCCAAAGTTTTCCACAAAATAGAAACAGAAGTAACCTTGTCAAACACTTTTTATAAGGCTACAGTTACCCTGATACCAAAACCACACAAAGACTCAACAAAGAAAGAGAATTACAAGCCAAGCTCACTTGTTAGTATAGATGCAAAAATTCTAAATAAAATACTGGAAAACCAAATCTAATAACATTGAAAAATCATCCTCCATGATAAAGTCAGCTTCATCCCAGAGATTTAGTGATGGTTCAACATACAAAAATCTGTCAATGAGCCGGGCGGTGGTGGCACACGCGTTTAATCCCAGCACTTGGGAGGCAGAGGCAGGTGGATCTCTGTGAGTTCGAGACCAGCCTGGTCTACAGAGCTAGTTCCAGGACAGGCTCCAAAGCCACAGAGAAACCCTGTCTCGAAAAAAAAAATCTGTCAATGTAATCCACCATGTGAATAAATTGAAATAAAAGTACCATGTGATACTTTCATTAGATGCTGAAAAAGCATTCTAGAAAATCCATCACCCCTTCCTGATAAAGGTTTTGGAGAGATCAGAGATACAAGGAACATAACCAAACATAATAGAAGCAATATATAGAAAGCCAACAGCCCATATCAACTTACATAGAGAGAAACTTAAAGCGAATCTCCTAAACTCAGGAACAAAACAAGACAAGGCTGTTCTCTCTCTTTGTATCTGTTCAACATAGTTCTTGAAATTCTGGATAGAGCAATGAAGCAACAAAAAGAGATCAAGAAGTTTCAAATTGAAAAGAAAGAAGTCTAACTTTCATTATTTGCAGATATTATGATAGTATACACAAATGACCCCCCCCACACACACACAAAAAAAAAAAACTCTACCAGGGAACTCCTACAACTGACAAACACCTTCAGTAATGTGGCGGGCTACAAGATAAACTCAGAAAAGTCAATAGCCCTCCTGTATACAAATGATAAAAAGCCTGAGAAAGAAATTAGAGAAGCATCTTCCTTCACAATAGCCACAAATAACATAAAATATCTTGGGTAACACTAACCAAAGTAGTGAAAGACCTGCTTGACCAGAATTTTAACACTTTGAAGAAAGAAATTGAAAAAGATGCCAGTAAATAGAAATATCTCCCATGCTCTTGGATAGTTAGGATCAGCAAAATAAAGATGACAATCCTACCAAATGCAATCTATAGATTCAATGCATTCTCCATCAAAATCCCAAGACAATTCTTCACAGACCTTGAAAGAACAACACTCAAATTAATATGAAAAAAAACCAAAATAGCCAAAACAATCCTGTACAATAAAGCAACTTCTGGAGGCATCACCATCCCTAATATCAAGCTCTATTATAGAGCAATGGTAATTGAAAACAGTTTGGTATTGGCATAAAAAACATACAGGTTGACCAATGGATTCAAATCAAAGACCAGGGTATTAATCCATACACCTATGAACACCTGATTTTTGACAAAGAAGCTAAATTATACAATGGAAAAAAGGAAACATCTTCAACAAATGGTGCTGGCATAGGAATGTCAACATGTAGAAGAATGCAGATAGATCCAGATATATCATTATACACAAAACTCAAGTCCAAATGGATTAAAAACCTTGATATAAATCTAACAGCACTGAACTTGATAAAAGAGAAAGTGAGAAGTAGCCTTTAAGGCATGGGCACAGGAGACCACTTCCTAAATATAACATCAGTAGCATAGACACTGAGAGCAACAATAAATAAATGGGACATCCTGAAACTGAGAAACTTCTGTAAAGCAAATGACACAATCAATAAAACAAAAAAATAGCCTCCTGAATGTGGAAAAACTTCACCAACTCTATATAAGACAAAGGACTATAAAGAACTCAAGAAATTAAACATCAAAATTCCAAATAATACCATTAAAAAGTGGGTACAGATCTAAACAGAATTTTCAACAGAAGGATCTCAAATTGCTGAAAGACACTTAAGAAAATGTTCAACAACACCCTTAGCCATTAGGGAAATGCAAATCAAAATAACTCTGAGATACCATCTTATACCAGTCAGAATGGTTAAGATCAAAAATACCCATAATAGCTTATGCTGGAGAGGATGCAGTGAGGGAACAACTACTCCATTGCTGGTGAAAATGAAACTTTTACAACCACTCTAGAAACCAGTATGGCAGTTTCTCAGAAAGTTGGGAATCAGCCTACCTCTGGAACCAGCAATAGCACTCTGTTCCTATACCCAAATATTGCTCAATCATACTACAAAGACATTTGTTCAATTATGTTCATAGCAGCATTATTTGTAATAGCCATAACCTGGAAACAACATATGTACCCCTCATCTGAAGAACGGATAAAGGTAATGTGGTATATTATACAATGAAATACTCCTAGGTGGAAAAAATCAATGACATCTTGAAATTTGCATGCAAATGGATGGAGCTTGAAAAAAAATCCTAATTGAGGTAACCTAGACCCAGAAATATGAACATGGCATGTATTCACTCATAAGTGCACACTATCTATGGAACAAAGGAGAAAGAGCCTATATTATCCATGACCCTAGAGAAGTTAAGTAATAAGTTTAACCCTAAAGGATATTTACATACATACATACATACATACATACATACATACATACATACATACATACATACACACATACATACATACCCTGGGAATGGGAAATAGACAAGATATTCTGAGAAAATTAAGAGCATGGGGGTTGGGGGAGAAGCAAGGTTGGAAAGGGAAGAGGATGGGAGAAGTGGAGGGGGAGTAGATCTTGGGGAATGTGATAGTTGAGATAGAGAAAGGACAGCAAGGAAAGAGATATTTATTGACAGAGCCATTATGGGGCTAACAAGAAACCTGGCACTAGAGATATTCCCATAAATCCTCAAGGATAATCTCATCTAAGATCCTAATCAATAATTGAGAGGGTCCCAGAACTGGCCTTGCCATGTAGTCAGATTGATGACTTTCTAAATGTCACCATAGAACCTTTATCTAGCAACTATGGAAACGGGGAGAAAGTCACAGTAGAGCACTAGGCTAAACTCCTACAGTCCAGTTGAAGAATTTGAGTAGTGAGAACAGTTTACCTGAGCTAATGGGAACTCATCAACTCTGGCTAGACAGGGAATGAACCAGCATAGGACCAAACTAGACCTTCTGAATGTGGATGACAGTTTTATGGCTGAGGCAGACTGTGGGATTCCTGGCAGTAGCACTGTGATTTATCCCTACTGCTTTTATTAGCTTGTTGGAACCCTTTTTCTTTGGATGGATACCTATCAGCCTAGATACAATAGGGAGGGCCTTGAACTTTCCTCAAAGCATTGTGCCTTAACCTCTCTGAGGAGTGCAAGGGGGTGATGTAGGGAGGAAATGTGGAGTGAACTGGAGGAGGGAGAGGAGGGAGAACTGGGATTGGTATGTAAAATGAAAGAAGTAGTTTGTTTTTTTATTAAAAAATAAAATAATATTTAAAAACATCAGAGATGGGGGAGATCATTCTAATGCAATGAAGGAGGAAAGAGTTTAGAAGATATCAAAGTTTCAAAGTAAAAGATTCTGTAAGTAAAAAGAAATACTTTAAACATATTGATATTTGAAACAACTTTTGTTTTCTGACCTTGGGAGACAAAATTAGTTCAAAAATAACATAACAAAAGGCAAAGGGAGAAGCAGGCAAGCCTTAGTTTAGGTAGTGGAATATGTTGCTTAAATATATTGATTTTGTTCATGAAAGGATTTCAATGTAACAGTGGATCTGCTTGCAGTCAATTGATTTTTATATCTATTGACGAAATGGTCATATTCCAAGTACTTAGGATTAATAATCGATATAATGTAGGTGATGTGAAAATTTTCTCCATTTATCTTAAGCTAACTCATACACAAACGTTCATGAAAACATACACATATGTACATGCCCACAGGAATATTCCTTTCTCTTCTAATTATCCCGGTTCTTCTTCATACCCTTTCTATTATGGAATTAGGTATAAAAAATAGCAGAATTTTCACTAGGGGAGATATCACTTAAAATCATCAATTTAAGCTGGTACAAGGGTACCAAAGTAAGGAAATTCTAATATAGTTATTCACAAAACATAATTTGTTCCATTAAAAGGTCTGAAACTGTTGCCCACAAATCAGCAGCAGCAGATAGACCAAGACCTTTGTCATGAATACAAAATATTGGTACCACAGTACATTCAATTAATAAAGAACTTGAGAACTATTCAACAAACTTGATTTACCCAAGTACTCCTGGCAATTCCAAAGCACACTTGTTTGGAAATTGCAGTTGTTATGGTTTGAATATGAAATATTCCTCATAAGCTCATTTTCCCAATATTTAATCTTTATCTGCTGCTTCTATTTCTGGAAGTTACATAAATTTTAGGAAGTGGTGCTCAGCTTTAAATAATGAGATATTAAGGGGTATGCCTTTTAATATGAAGTCTAATGCTTGTTTCCTTACCTTCTTAATGCTGTCAACCATGAGGTAAAACCAAAACAACCTGCAATTACATATTTCTGCTACTATCATATTCAGATCAAGAATATGGGGCCTCACAATCAGTCACTTAAAATTTTCAATTTGTGGGTAAACATAAAAATGTCCAGTATGAAATTGTCTTCCCAAATATTTTGATTGTATCTATGGTGTAGGAGGATTGTATGTATTCTGTCAATCATGTTTTAAATAAACGCTGATTGGCTAGGCAGGAAGTATAGGTGGGTCAACCAGACAGAAAGTAGAGGCAGGGCGATGAGAACAGAATGCTAGGAAGGAGGAAGCTCATTCCTCCCATTCCTGCCCAGACCACTGAGAAGCAAGATGTAACCTACCCAGTTGAGAAAGGTACCAAGCAATGTGGCTGACATAGTTAAGAATAATGGGGTAATATACATTATAAAAGCCAATACAAAGCCTGAGCTAATGGGCCAATCAGTTTATAACATAATGTAGACCCTCCGTATGATTTTCTTTGGGACTTGCCGGCTTTGGGAACAGGGCAGGACAGAGGACAGAAACCCCACGAGCAGCCCCTCATGTTACATATCTATGCAAATGTTATTAAGACAACTACCTTGTTTAATAATCTATCAATATAATAATAAATAATATAAATAAAAATAATAAAAATAATTGTTTCCATGAGTATATCTCTTCTAATACTCATATAGAGTAAAAAAAAATTCAATAGTACTTGCTTTTATGAGATGTAACATTCTCAGAGATGTAGTATGACAAACAAAAAAGACTATGTAAATTTAGTCTTTCTATACTCAACTAAATACAGCTACAGAAATGAGCCCCAATTAGGCCAACAGGATTCCAATTAAACACATAGAGACAATCATTCTGTGTAAAGTATATGTGTTTTTTATGTATGACAGTGATTTCAATGTGGTGTGTGGTGTTTTGAATGATACTGGTTACATAAACACCCATATTTAAACATTGGGGCCCTTGTTGGCTACAAAGTTTGTTGAGGTTATAGAAAAGTATATCCTTGCTAGAAGAAGTATCTTACTGGGGGTGGGTTTTAAGAGTATATAGCCTCATCCCACTTCCAAATAGCTTTCTATGCTTTGTTTCCAGTTGAAAAAGTGAGCCCTCAGTTTCCTACTCCTGTTACCATCTTTGAATCTTATACTATTCTATCCTATCATGATGGAAACTTATTTTTTCTGGAATCATAAGCCAAGTTTATAGTCAATAATATTCATAATAACTGTTTTCTATGTTGCTCAATGAACATGCTTCAAAGCACTTTATTATGGACACATTCACACAGACAGAAATACATAGACAGACAAAGACACATAGAAATAGATTCAACGGTGAGCTTTCAGCAGACACAGATTCAGACTCATACAACAGAAAGACAGAGAATGCAAAATACACGAAGGATGAGGTAGAGAATTCAAATCTAGGATTTCTTCTTGGTTCAATGACACTAAGAGGCAGTACTTTGATTTCTTTCCATAATGGCTGCCTATGCATTATTTGTAACTCTGAGTATATTACTAAATGTTCAAAGCACCTGTACACTAGGGGAAGTTTTGGCAATACTGTGATATGATCAGGCCTATACTTTAATAGATATTTTGAATTACATTATAAAAAAAAGAGAAAAATCTTAAGATTCTTGAAAAAGATATTAAGCCCAGAGTTAGAGTAATGTATTTGATTTATCTTCAGTTGATTTGCATTTTAGTGTAAAATAATGGAAAAGAATGAGATATGCTTATAATGTTTGATAGATTAGAAAAAATCATGCCTTGTATATTTAATAAGCTAGTTACATTGTTCCTCCAAGTAGATTACTTAGGTAACTACATGGAAGGCCGTATATAATCCCATATTTTCCATATAAAATGTTTTCAAAGATCAACTGTTATCATACTTAGTGGTAGAACTATTTCACAAACAGGCAGATGGTTTATTTGATACATTTTCCCCCTTGAATTATGTAGGCTTATGTTATTTTATATAATTTTATGAGCTTTGAAGGTTACAACATACATAAACATATTAACTGTATGTATTACTCATAATGAAATAACTAAAAGTCTTGAAATAAATCAATAGTAATATAGAGAAGAAAATAAGAGATGGTTATTACAGCATTGTAGATTGGAGTTCTATCATTATGGATAAAAGCATATGCTCTGAAAATAACTAAATTCAAGTTTAAATTTAAATTCTTCTTTCATTAAATTTGTGTTAACTTTATGAGGTTAGCTTTCTATAGGATTTCATTTGTGACTTATCACAATTACTCTTCAGGATAATGCTTAGAAAATATTCAAAATACATGGATACAATATTGAAAACTATATCTGTAATTATGCATATCTGTGTAGATCATTTCTTTATCTTTGGCTTGAACATTATTTTCTGTATTCTGATGGCTATGAGACTCAGCAAAGAAATATTGTTTTAAGATATAAGACTATTCTCATTTTGGGTCATTTTCCAAATTTTAATTGCTTCAAAACAAAATGTAGTACTTTCCTTCTAAAAGCAATTGTCAAAAAACAAGAGAAAGAAATGGCTATAATAGCCACATTTCTTTCAAAGCTTTCATAAGAAACTTCTTAAAAAGTTGTATAATGTGTTACATTTTGCTCACTGTTGTTTTGTTCTGTAATTTTACTTTGCTTTATTTCAAGAACTCCTTTGTGTTTGACAAACTATATTCTCAGGTAAAATACCATCATGAAATTATAGATATACTTAAAGAGATGCTCTTTAGAGATTTTTTTTATCTTTCCTGATAGCAAAGTTAGTTGTCTATTATTATAAGATTCAGCACAGATTTTATTTTGGAAAAGGTAATGCTCATCAAAAATCATGTGTTCCAGTGTGTGAATAACTATTGATGAAAATACATCATTCCTTTCTGTTCAATTGTAGATGGATTCCTCTGTGGATATCATATTAAAGGCCATATTATTGCTTTTCTTGAAGTTTGGTTTCTTAAATTTGCCATTGTTTGTTATCAGTAGAGATGGTTCCCCCTTAAATAACATTTCTTTTTAGGAAAAGAATCTCATCTTTTGAATTCTCTTACTTGAAGCTTCTCAACATCTGTTCTAGGTGTCAGTGCTTTGAAAATCCACAACATTCCAAGATTCCTTTATATACTCAGTTTATTTGATGGTAAAACATGTATGGAAGGTAAATATAATTAATGGTGATAAGATTTATAGATATTTATACATGTATTTAAGCCTTTAGGTTTTTCTTTTTGTAAGAAATTTATTTATTTAAAAAACACATCCAATTGTCTCACGACTTGCTTAAACACAATAGTCTTTCTTCTCACAACTACATTATTGACATAGATATTTTTGCAAAGAGGAAAAGAGATAAATTACTTGTTAATTCAAGAAATTATGGGGGCTGGAGAGATGGCTCAGCGGTTAAGAGCACTGGCTGCTCTTCCAGAGGTCCTGAGTTCAATTCCCAGCAACCACATGGTGTCTCACAACCATCTGTACTGAGATCTGGCATCCTCCTCTGGCATGTGGATATACATGGAGGCAGAATGTTGTATATATAATAAATAAATAAATCTTTTAAAAAAAGAATTTATATTATTTCATATTTATCAAAAAACTATATATAATACATGAAATGTATGAGAATACACAAGTACAGGCATGCGCGCACACACACACACACACACACACACACACACACATACATACATACAAACACAGAAGCTATACCACTTAACTTGATAGTACTACCAGAATAACCATAGAAAAACAGAAAACTTATTACCAAGCATGAGAAACTTTATTTCAAATAGTTGGTCAGAGCAGTCCACATGAATCATAAAGCTGTATAGACTATTGATACAGCCTTTGACTGACTCTCAGAAATTGAAGATAAGCTCTTATTGATGCAGATATAACACATTTAGCAAATAGGACATAAATTATTAGAGCATGTTGGATCTAACAAGAAAGTCTTAATCCATCAGAAAATATTTTGTAAGCTACTAATTGAAGGAAGAGATTTATGATCTTATCCAGGTAAAACACGTGTATTCAAACTATGAAGATCAAGGCAAGATATCCATAAAAGTGTAATAAATCATTTTCACATTTTGATGGAAAGCAATGGTACAACTGAAATTAAAACTTACTCAATGGTATGGAAATCATGGTCTTACTGAAAAACCTGACAAATTTCCTGGTGCTAGTAAAGTTATAAATCTTAGAAAAGAATCTATTGTTGTCACTTTTCTATAATATCCTAATTCATTACTGCATTTTAAACCTTATTCTTATATCCATATACAAGTGTAGCTTCCCCTTATCCAAAAAACCTGTCTATATAGTAAATGGAGAAATTATCAGAAAAACTGAAAATGGGTACAAAATAGAAATTAACTGACTTTTGGGAGCCAAAAACCAGTGGATGTATCTACCTTACAGCTCCTAAGCAGTGTTTCAGGGAGCGTCATGGAGGAGAGTGTGGAAAGATTTTACGAGCTCATGTACCAGGAAGCTTGCTGTGAAACATTCTCTTCAATATAGAGTTTTAATAAACTGTAAAAGTATCAATAACAATAAACATGCTAAGGTGAAAGGAAAAGTATTTCAGTAGATGCCAAACCCAGAAAAAGCACTATAGGCACCAAATGAATGTTGGAAGATGGAGAATTTCCCTCTCCCAAAGATGAGCCCTCTTACTGATCATCTAATACCAAGTGGCCTTATTTAAAACCATATAAACACAAATAACAAAAATTGGCTCAGAAATTATATTTATATAATTACAACTTATATTGAATTATATATTCAAACAAAAGAGAATATCAATTTCAAAGAAGGACAATGGGAAGGATTGGAGGAAGAGTATGTGGTAGGGGCTGAAGGTAATAAAAGGAAGGGGAGAAGGTTTTAAATTCAATTTAAAATGTATTTTGAAAATAATAAAGGATAAATAAATGGGCAAAACAATAGATTTTTACCATTTTACATTGGAATTTTTATATAAAATCAAGGACAAGTGGTAAAAACATTGACAATTTTGAGTAATGCATTAATTGTTTTAACAATGAAAATCTTCCTAAATTAATAAATACAAAGTAGATTTATTATATGGAAGCACTTTTGCTAAAGAGGAGAAATTTTGTAGGCTGAGTATAATTG
Source organism: Microtus ochrogaster (assembly GCF_000317375.1). Lineage (NCBI taxonomy): Eukaryota > Metazoa > Chordata > Mammalia > Rodentia > Cricetidae > Microtus > Microtus ochrogaster. Next base: position 18,997,877 of record NC_022026.1, read on the forward strand.
GAAAGTGTAGATTATTTAGAACATTTAAGTGGAGGCTATATCTTGTCCTTAGACCTTTCCTCATTGTCTTGCACTATTTTGTAATTACAGGGTGGATGTCCTCTTTTGCCACATGGTTCTGTCACCATAATATTCAGCTTCATTTTAGTGCTAAAACAATAGAATCAAGGGAGTATGAATTGAAACATTTTAAACTGTGAATCAAAATGTGTTTCTTTCTTTTGAAAGGTTCATCTCAGCTATTTTAAATAGTTACACAATAAAATTCAAGCATATGGCACTTTAAGAATCCTCCAAATATGTCAAAAAGTACCTTGTGTGATCACAATATCAGCAATCAAGCATGCTCTCACGTGAGTGCCTATCTTCAAAATATCGCAAAAGATGAAAATGTAACTACTAATTTTGTCTTCAAATTTCCTTCTAGAGAAGCACCAGAACATGCTATTGCAACATATCTAGATTATGAGAATAAATAATTTTCTATTATTAAAAATAGAACTTATTAATAATGTTAAAATTAAAATCTCTAACTTTTTACATATGACCAAGATGAAATAAATAATGTAACCAAACCTAAACCAGACAATATGTTAAAGAAGTATTTTAAAAATTTCTTACTGCCGGGCGGTGGTGGCGCACGCCTTTAATCCCAGCACTTGGGAGGCAGAGGCAGGAGGATCTTTGTGAGTTCGAGACCAGCCTGGTCTACAAGAGCTAGTTCCAGGACAGGAACCAAAAGCTTCGGAGAAACCCTGTCTCGAAAATAAAAAAAAAAAAAAAATTCTTACTAAAAATCCCAAGTTGAGATGGATTCAGCATAAAATTCTACCAGAACTTCAGATAAGTTACAAGTATGACTTTCTAATTATTCCAAAAATTGAAAAATCAGGAGTACTTACAAACTGTTTTTAAGGACAAAACAAAATAACAACAAAAATTTACAAATCTATCTTCCTGGTGAAAAAATAAGCACAATTCTTAATAAAATATATGCTAAGCAAATTTAAGAAAACATCAAAATGATCATTTAGAATAATCAAGCAGGTTTCATTATAAACATATAGTAATGTTTCAACACACAAAAATAAATACATGTAATTCTTTACATAAGTGGTCTTTAAAACAAAAAAAATCACATAAACATCACAGAAGAAGACAAATGCAAACCCCTTCATGATAAAATTCCTTGAGAGACTGCAGATTGAGGAAACATAGATCACCTTTGTAAATGTTACTGCATAGGACAAAGCTGTAGGTAGTGTCATGGAGCTCTCATAGTAAATGAAAATGCTATGCAAGTTACCAAGCAGAAAATGTAACCAATAGTCTTAACCAACTGCTAAACATGAGAAACACAACAATGACTACCATGGCAAAACAACACAAAGGGTTCAGTAGCGACAGTTAAATCTTGAGTTAAACTAAGAGCTGTCTAAATAGATGTATGCCCTATTCAATATTGGGAGACTGATTTCTTTGAGCCAAGTATCTATGTTTGCAGAGGTCATAGACCCTAGAGAAAAATATATTGATCTCATTTTTCTAAATCAATGTGGTTTCAAACTGTATTCTTAGTTACACTTATACCCACCAAGAACTGTAGTTCTCACACCTCACCATTTTTTTTTTCACAGCAGATGGATGCTACTACAGAGATCCACAACTGATCAATATGTAGAGAATATGTGACCATAGAGATTCTCATCCACATTAAATATACAAAACAAAACCTTCACCTAGAAAAAAAAAGAGGGAAGATTTAAAGTTCTTGTCAGACAAGTTTTGCACTTCTTCAGTTAGAGTTACTCCAAGATATTTTATATTATTTGTGGCTATTGTGAAGGGTGATATTTCTCTGATTTATTTCTCAGCTCACTTATCATCCTTATAAAGGAGGGATACTGAATTTTTCTGAGTTAATTTGGTATTCTGTTATATTACTAAAGGTGTTTATGAATTGGAAGAATTTTTGGGGTCACTTATGTAAACCATCATATCATCAGCAAATAGTTTGACTTCTTCTTTTCTGATTAGTGTCTGTAGTGACATTTCAATTATTCTTTAATAAGTAAAGACTGCCTGAAGATCTAAGAGTAAACAGCCTCACTGGTCAGCCGTATAGACCAGGTTATGGTAACATAGACCTTTTGTCCCAGGAGCCACAACAACATGAATCTTAATCCCAGTAGCCACATTATTTGCCATAGAAATCGGGTGGTGCATGCCTTTAATCACAGTGATACACGTCTTTAATCCCAGCCCTTCATGCGCTAGTCTCAGCTTCCAGGACACCTGAATCTTTGTTCTACTCTATAGCCTGTTAGAATCATGGTAGTTACCTGGAATCATACATTAATTCCTAATTGAGAAAATGCCAAATTAACAAGGCATCTCTTTCCTTTTGTATGCCCTGTTGCCCAATGTGTGATTAAAACATGATCCTGTTGAAAAAAAAAATAGGGGAGAGAATTCTCAGACACAGTCTCATTCTGAGATCTTTGTGTGGTTATTTAATTTATTCCTTAAATCTATGACTCTCTATACGCTTTTAGATTACCTTTACTGTCTTCTTAAAGACTTTGTTTTATTTCTTAAACTATTTCTTTGTATTACTGTCTATAGTCTTTTTCTTCTCTCTCCCAAGCCTATGTATATTTTTTTAAACACACTGTGTCTTGTTTAGAGATCTTTTATGTCTGCATCTGTCCTATTGTGTATCAGAAATGCTTATCTGACAAGGAACAGTTTAAAATGGTAAGTATTTGGACTGATATTG
>NC_022026.1:19002265-19007049 GCF_000317375.1 Microtus ochrogaster
TAGACCTGGTGGAGGTGGGTGGTCCTTGGACTTCCCACAGGGCAGGGAACCCTGATTGCTCTTTGGGCTGAGGAGGGAGGGGGATTTGATTGGGGGAGGGGGAGGGAAATGGGAGGCGGTGGCGGGGAAGAGACAGAAATCTTTAATAATTAAATAAATTTTAAAAAAATAAAATGGTAAGCACTATAGTCATGGCAACCCTGGATAGTGGCCCCATATCTCTTAGCCTTTTAAAATGGCAGAAGCATTTCCACTGTCAGCTCTGGTACTGCTGGGTGGGAGCTGTGCTCATCACCTCAACTCTGGGAAGCAGTTGGGCCATGCTGCCACCAAGTAACGTGCAGAATGCTGCCCACAAACCCCAGTTAAGTGTCGAATCTTCCAAAAGAGCCAGAGTTTACGCTGCCGGCAAAAACCAGGAAGTCTACCCTTAAAGAAGCCATATAGTTTTGCCACTAAAGCTGAGTCAGGAAACCTCTTAAAGGAGCTTTACCTCTGATTGCCACCAACAAATAGAACCTATATGAAAATATGCTGCTACCAAGAAGCCATGGTTAACTCTGCTCTTTTTTGTCTAGAATTCCTTCTCAACTTCTCTCATATTTCACATGGATAGAGTTGTCCCACGTTGGCATGCCATTTTGTGGTTGGAGACTGTTCATTATTTTCCTGATTACTCAGATCCAAATAATCACACAGATACTATATTTATTACAACACTGTTTTGTCAATGACTCAGAGATATTTCTAGCTAGTTTTTACATCTTGAATTAACCCTTTTCTATTAATCTATATATTGGCACAAGGCTATGGCTTACTGGTAAGGATCCGGCATCTGTCTCTGTCTCCTTCAGCAGCTACATGGCATCTCATTGAATCTGTCTAATCTTTCTCTCTTCAAGCCTGACTTATTCTGCTCTACTATAGGCCAAAGCAGCGTCTTTATTAACAAAATGTAATAAAACATATTCATAGCATACATATAGGAATTTTACATCACCTAGTAATAGCTGCACTGCCTTCCTCTACAATCAGATTTTTGAATATCCCAATTGCCATCATAAAGCCTTCATACAGTAACTGATGGATACAGATACAGAGATCCATAACCAAGCACCAGACCAAGCTCTAGGAATCCAGTAGAAGAAAGGGAAGAGGGAATACATGAACAAGGGTCAAGATCCTGGGGGGGGGTAAATCTATAGAGACAACTGAATAACCTCATGGGAATTAATGAACAATGGACTTATAGCTGTGGGGCCTCCATGGAACCAAATTAGGCCCTCTGCATGTGGGAAACAGTTGTGTACCTTGCTCTATCTGAGGAACCCCCAACAGTGTGACCAGGATCTAGCTTTTTGAAGCCATTCACTATGGTGGGATGCTGTGCTCAGTCTTGATGTAGAGAAGAGGGACTTGGTCCTGCCTCAACCTAATGTGGCCAACTTTGTTGACTTCCTATGGGAGGCCTTAACCTTTGGGAGAAGAAGATGGGCTGGCCTGCGGGAGACTAGGGGACAGAGGAGGGGAGTGAGGGTAAATTGTGGTTTAAAATAAAATAAAATTTAAAGAATAATTTTTACAAATGTATTGAACACTAAAAAATAAAAATTAAGATTGAAATAGATATAAAGAAAACTTGTGTGTGCTTTGACAGGAAAGCAAATTGTAACAACAAACAAAACCTGTGAATATTCTCAAAGCTATAAATGTAGAACATTGAGGATACTGAATTTCATTGTGTGTAAAAGATAATTAAATATGTAATATATTTCTATGTGTAATAATGAAATTGAATTCAATTTTTAAAGATATATCTCCAGTCCCACATTTTTTACAGTACTAATCATAGCAGCTAAATATTGAAAGTATACTATGAGTCATGGACAGATAAAAGATGAAAGATTATCATATCTACCCAACTAATTACTGTTTAGCTTTTAAAATAAAGAAATTAGTAATTGTGGAAAATTAGGTCAAACTAGAAAACATTTTATTAACTAAAATAAGGAAGATAAAAAGGGATAAATATTCCATCATATATCTCATATGACATATTTAAGGTAGCCTAATTCATAGAAATATAAACTAGAATATCAGTTATTAGGTGGGGCTTTCAAAAAGAGAAAGTTTTAGCAAAGTGCTATTTACTTTTAGTTGTGTAAGATTATGATGTATATAGCCAACATAGATTTTATAATAAAAACAATAAGGCATTGCATATTTAAAAAATGCTAAGAACATAGATGAAATGTTGTGTTCACAGCAGTAAAATTAATAACAAGAGCCAGACTATGGTTGTCCACACCTTTAATTCTCAGCACTTTGGAGGTAGATGTAGGCAAATCTCTATGAGTTCAAGTGTAGTGTGGTCTACAGAATGAGTCCCAGGACAGCAAGTTCTGCAAAGAGAAATTTTGCTTCTACAAACCAATACCAAACCAAAACTAACCAAACCAATAATAATAATAATAATAATAATAATAATAATAATAATAATAATAATAAATAAAAAGCTATGCATAAATGTTTAGAAATGAATAAGTATGTGGCATAGATGGTGGTGACAGTTTGAGGAATTTTTGATTATCTTCTAAACCACCAAATATAGAGAGAGATATTACATAGTGATTTTATAAGTTGGTATCTTAAAATTTATTTATAATTCTGTGCATGGTAAAGTTTTTAGCTTTTGATGTCTTTGAAGTGTGTGCGTTCATGCATGGTTCCCTGAAAAGTATCCTTTAAAAAACATATTCTCACATTCTTTGATTCTCTGTTGCCCAAGGCACTCTTAATTTTAATGTCAATTTCTGTAACTCTACAAGAGATCGTCTACTCTCAGATAGTATATAGTGTTCTCCTTTACTTAGAACATAGTTGCACTTATTTCTGTCACCACAACAAATGCATGTAGGCTTGTATGTGATATTTTTCTATAGTTCAAGAAGTAATAGTAATACTCAACTCATGATCTTCACTTAGTTTGGCTTTAACCCTCACATATGATTCCATCTTATATTGCTGTAAGATGCCTGAAACTGTGTACTTTATAAAGGAAAGATGCCTATTTATCTTACAGTGTAGATGCTGAAATTCTAATATTACATAGCCTCATCAGATTTCCTTTTTATTTCAAGCATCTTAACTATGAAAAATGCTTCATGCAAGAGCTATATACATTTAGTGATCTTAATAACAACTCATTCTCTAAAGAACAAAGAGTTTACACAATGATTGCATTATTTTGTCTCATGAATGGCATACCCAATTGACCTAACTGCCTACTAAATATACCCCTACTCTTATCCATAATCTTTCAGTACCATTAGAGTAGGAGCTAGGCTTCCAGAACATGAAATGTTTGTTGACACCCCAAATTGTGTCTAACCCACCATAATGCATTTGTTTGGCAAGGTTTTTATAAATCATGTTGACATCATCAAGGCTATCAGAATAATTAATGCTGCAACTTCTACTCATGTACCTTCTTCCATATACATTCTTTACAAAAACTAGGAAAGAGAAACAATCTTTGAAATTTTTAATATCCTGTCATGCTGGTAGCTCACACAAGTAATTCCAAGACTTTGAAGTTGAACACAGGTTCAAGACAAGGTTCAGGTACATTGGATGTTTAAGACCAGTATGTGATAAATAGCAACTCATGATAATCACCAAAACAAACAAAAAAGAAATTTAAAAATGAAACTTATTCTTGTCCTGATGGTCTGTGCTTTCAAAAATATATACATGTCATTTTTCAAGTATATTTCATTTTTCTGTGTTGTAAGTGATGCTGACACTATGAAAAAAAACAGAGGCAAAGCGATTTGCAGATCTAAAATCACTCTCCCTGAATCCCAGCTGGAAGTAGCAGAAATAAGTATATAAATAAGTGAGTTTTTGGCTTGAATTTGTATATATATTTTGGAGTTAACTTATTGATCAATAATTTAGCAGAGGCATCCAAGAGTTTAAAAGAAAGTACCTCAACCAAAGCCCAGAAGGAAACATAGGGAGAATAATAGGAATTTTTTAACCCTTGACATCATAATTGTCTTATGAATTTACAGATAAATCTGTGTTAACTTTCATGATTTTCTGTTCTACATCCAGACTATCTATTGTGTGTGTGTCAATTACTTCAAAACCTTAGATAAATATTGTTAGTGATTAACTTTTGCGATTTTCTCTTTGAGTTTCAAAAGGATTTTGCAACCCTTAATTACTCACCTACATCTAGAAGACAAGGCAGGAATTACTGCCTTCATTGAGCCAAAGAAAACTGAGAGGTTAAGCAGTTCCCTACAGTCCCTAAAGCAAGCAAATAATGGTATGAGTCAATACTTCCTCTTTTCAACTCTATATTTAGATATTGACTTTTTAAATTTCTCTCCTATTGCAATGACAGGGCTGGTAACTATGCTGAGATTTATTATTCTAAATATCACTTAGAAGAACATGTTTTTGAAAATTGAAGTTTGAAGAAACACAGAGTTAAGGACAGAGCAACAATTTTCAGCTAGAGTAATAAATTGTCATATTGCTTGGAAGAGGAAGGGGCTATCAAAAGAAATTTGTAAAGAAGGGATGCTCAAGGCCAGCACAACAAAACACAGATCAGAAAGCAAACAATCAGGATGGCATCTGAGAAATGTTTCACAACACATGTGTTGTTCCTCAGCAGCTTGAAGCATTTTATTGGACAACTCTAGAAACAAAAATGGAGGAAACTATTGTGAGATTTTAACTTTGATTCAACTTTGCTTTTACCTGTTTAC
>NC_022026.1:19007149-19009800 GCF_000317375.1 Microtus ochrogaster
TCTCTCTCTCTCTCTCTCTCTCTCTCTCTCTCTCTCTCTCTCTCTCTCTGCTTGTGTTTCTGTTTATGAAAACAATCAATCCTGAAAAGTAAAGTAGATCCTGAAGTTTCACTCAATAGATCTGTTCATAGTTTTATTAAACTAAATAAGTAAATATGTAGAAAGACAATGCTGTTCATTGTTTTTTAAACTTATTTCAGTGTTGTAGCACTTAATTCCTACTCCTTTTGGTTTCAAACAATTATACTACATTCAGGGACCAAATCATGTCAAGTGGTACACAATAGGCATTTATGCATTTTTCTAATATAAACACTGAAATATTTAACAACTGAGTTGTTTACAACTGTTTGTCAGTAAAATATATCCACATTTATGGCTTTATTGATAACCTTTCCCATACTAATTATCTCTTCAATTAAGATTGTGGAATACAGTGTCACTGCTCTACCTACCCAACTTTCCTTTTTTCTTTAACAATCGAGTTCTATTTCTTTTGTTGTTGTTGTTCAGTTATTCCTGGAGTTGGGTTTTTCCATGGAGTGTAGTTAGGCTGTCAGGTGTTACACAATTAAATTAATCTGGTCATCGGGAAGTTAGCTGTCAGGTGTTACACAATTAAATTAATCTGGTCATCTCTGCCAAGAGCTAAATAATGTCAATTATTCCTTGGATAGGGATATGATTTCATGAACACTTGTCCCCTTCCATATAGGGATATTTTTCAGGCTGGATGTGTAGGTCTTCTGCACGTTGTCACAATGATGTTCATATGTGCAACTTCTATTCTGTGTCTGACAATCATTGTTTCCATCGTCTTGAGATCTTACAATCTTTCCACCATCTTTTCCACAGTTATACCTGAACCTTGGAAGGTGAAGGTTTGTCACATATATTCCTATTTCGGCTTAACATTCTGAACTCTGTTATTCTCTGTATAATGGCTAGATGTGGGTATCTGTATTAATTGTCTTTTACATCAAGAAGTGACTTCTCAGATCACAGTGAAGAAATATCTATGGGTATATCAACAAATCACTAGGAGTCATTTTGATCTTATGTTCATTTAGCATAATAATAGTAATGCTATTCTGTATGACCTATGACCTATCTATCCACAGATTCTCATTCAAATAATGAGTTCCATGTCACAGAGTGTGACTTAAATTCAATCAGAAGGTTGATGGTTGTCGCCATACCATTCATGCCACTATTGGACCATTGGATATATTCTACCATTGCAGCTGTTATTGTAGCTCTTAGGGTTCACAGCTGGATGAACTCAGGGATTACTTGTTATTTTCATCAATTATTTCAACATCTGGTAATTAATCTTTTCCTTGATTATGTGAACTCTGGAAAAATGTACATGAAATTAAAAAGAAAATAGAAGATCAGAACATTTTTAATTCAGAACACACAGTCTGAGAAGGTTGCAACATCTAGAGTGACAATATAGAACACAATATGGTACTTTATACAAAATCATGTAGATAAAATAAACAAAATGAAGTATTTTACATAAGTCCACTGAAATATATTAACTTTCTATACAGGTTCAAAAGACATTTCATTGAAAAGGGGAGTTTTTTCAATAAAATGTATTGAAAGAGGTGAACATTAATATAAAAATAATTAACCCCATAGTTTATGTAATGTTAATTGATAGATATGAATAAAAATGTGAAACCATAACATATTTATGGGAAAAATAGAAAGTTTTTCTATATTTGGATATAGAAATAGTTCTTAGTATGTGACCATACATATAATATGTGAACCAAAATGTTACATTGGATTGTATCAGAATGTCAAAATTTTGTTCTGACATGCCATTAAGAAAAGGAAAAGACAAGCTACAGAAAATATGTCATATATTTCACAAAAGACTTGCTTCCAGAATTTATGAAAAAGTCAACTAAATATCAAAAACTGTAAGTGGGAAAATATTTGAAAGGGCAATAAGCCTAAGATAAAATATAGGTATCATATAAGTACATGGAAATATGTTTAGTATCAGTAGTTATTAGGGACCTGCAAATCATTTCTATAGACACAGCTCTACATACATATAGGAATGCTTAATTTTTAAAAAGCTTGACAGGGCTGGGAATAAATCATAGTTGTACAATACTTTCTTAACATGCATGGGGCCATAAGTTAGAGGACCAGAACAAAACAAACTATCAAAAGCCAAATAGCAATAAAAATGACAATATAAAAATACTAGTTATTGCATAAAGATTGGAATTTGTTCATTGATGATTATATGCAATGATACTATTATGAAAAAGCATTTTGATATCCTACACTAAGATAAAACTGAATTTACCATATAGCCTAGACATTTTTCTATATAATAACTTCCTATAACAGAAGACAATTTTCTTTAACAGAAGTTTCTCTTCACAAATATTATTTATACAAGCTCTATCAGCTCCTTAAAACTGGAAATAACCATAAGTTGACGAATAAACAAATATCTGGATTACATTCATTTAGTGAAATACTATATAGCAGAAAGGGGCAAAAAGGTCATTTTTTCATATATATATGTATATATATACATATATATATGTATATATAATACATATAAAATTTGGGTATTAAAGGAACTATGAAGAGTTTAAAAATCCAGTCTGAGCTGGGTG
>NC_022026.1:19016175-19047918 GCF_000317375.1 Microtus ochrogaster
CTTTTCTCAACAAAAAAAATAAATAAAAAAAGAAAAAAATATTGACACATAAAATAAAATTTAGTCTATAATGAATTTATGCATGTGACAGAAGCTCTGTAAATTTATTAAGTGAAAGTTATAGTTGTTGGGAACAGATTAGTGTTTCCCAAGTATTAGCAATGAACAAGATTAATTAGAAGTCAAGTCATGAGGATGCTTTAGAATTAAGGAAAATCATACTCTAATTGTAGCAGTTATACAAATGTACATGTATGTGTTCATGCTATAGGAAATCCTTCAGCCAATAGCCTCTAAATTACCCACCCAGTTTGGCATGGCCTCTCATTCTATAAATGCCAATGTAAAACATGGGCTTCTCCCTCGGGGTTAACACATTCTAGGGCGCCCACATGTTCATATGTTAAATTTCATTGCTAATCTTGTCATTATAGTAAGAAAATGGAAACAGCCTAGATGCGCATCACCTGATCAAAAGATAAGGAAAGTATAGTGCATTACAACATTGGAGTATTATTTATTTATTATGAAAAATAAAATTTATAGTAAATGGATGCAGATATAAAAGTTATTTTTAATAAGGTAACACAGATCCAGAAAGGCAAATGTTCCATGTGTTCCCTAATATGTGGATGTTCACTTTGAGTGTTTATAAAGGTTAGGAAATTACTAAGGTACCAGAGGGTGGGGATTTCAATGAAAGTGGTAGAACACAGCTTCATAAATCCTTCAATGGGAATAATCGTACAGAAAGTGTTAAACTAGGATGATTATTAAAAACTCAGAAAGAGAAATTGGGCAATTCAAAAAAAAAGTGTTAAGCTGTAAGGGAATATGAGGATAGGGTAGAGGAGGGAATATGTGGAGGGTGTAGTGATGCAATGAGCAGGCCTGCCTTTCATCCCAACCAGCTCCTGCACAGCTAGCTTAGCCCCAGAAATAACAATGCAGAAACTGTATTCATTTAAACACTTCATGGCCCATTATCTCCAGCCCCTTATTGGCTAACTCTCACATCTTGCTTTAACCTATATCTAGTAACTGTGTAACACCATAGGGTCATGGCTTACCAGAAAAATTCTAACCTATGTCCATCTTAGGCAGGAGAATCATGGCATCTGCCTGACTCTGTTTTCTTCCTCCCAGAATTCTGTTCTGTCTAATCCACCCACCTAAGGGCTGGCTTATCAAAAGGCCAAGGTAGTTTCTTTATTAACCAATGAAAGTAACACATAGACAGATGACCCTCCTACATCAGGAAGAATTAACAGAAAAGTCATTTCAAATGTCACACAGGAACATGCTATTATATATGCTTCCTAAAACATATGACTACACAAATATGAATAAAAAAGTAAACACCACAAGATAACAAACAAAAAGTCTCCTGTGAGTCTTAATCATCTCAGGCAGCAGTGTTCAATCTGTTCTGGATTTAGAACTCTGACATCTGGGCCATCTATTACTACCAGAGATTTCTCAGGTGGTCTTCCTTGATCAAACCTGATTTTTTTTAACTCAGAATAAATCCAGAGAATTAATCCGGCTGCCTGGCTAGCTTATGCCCCGAAATAATTACATGGAAACTGTATTCTTTTTTTAATTATTTATTTATTATGTGTACAATATTCTGTCTGTCTGTGTGTGTGCCTGCAGGCCAGAAGAGGGCACCAGACACCATTACAGATGGTTGTGTGTCACGATGTGGTTGCTGGGAATTGAACTCAGGACCTTTGGAAGAACAGGCAATGCTCTTAACCTCTGAGCCATCTCTCTGGCCCGGAAACTGTATTCTTTTAAACACTGCTTGGGCCATTAGTTCTAGCCTCTTAATGGCTAATTCTCACATCCTGCCTAACCCATATTTAGTAATCTGTGTAGCACCAGACTTACCGGGAACGATTCAGCATTCCTGATCTGGCAGCTTGCTTTATCGTGTCTGCCCTGGAGAGGAGAGGCATGGTGTCTGAGCTCACTTTCCTTCTTCTTCTTCCCAGCATTCTGTTCTGTTTACTCCACCCACCTATGTTCTAACTTATCAAGCCAAGCAGTTTCTTTATTAATTAACCAATGAAATCAACAGATTGATATATGACACTCCCACATCATTTTCCCTTTTTCTGTTTAAATAAAAAAAAGAAGGCTTTAACTTTAACATAGCAAAATTACATATAACAAAACAGTTATCAAGCAAGAATTACAGTTACAATATTTACATCTATTTTATCTTTTACCATAACAAAGGAAAACTATAACTAACCATTCTTCAACTCCATCAAAGACTCCAGAAGGATATAATATTACCTAAGTAAACAAGAAGTAAGAAACTTCCAAAACTCTAGAAGTGACAGAGACATCTCACTGTGGAAACAAAAGGAAAATCTCTTCTTATACTCAACTATGTCTGCGAGCTATCAGTAGACTAAACTTTCTCAGGAAAAATGACTTTTTTAAATTAAAAATACTGACACTATTGTTTTTCATGCATATGATTACTCACACAACACTGACTGGTTCCGGGTCTGAATTGGACATCAGACATATACTACACCAACATTTTCTTCTCACTTCCTCAGCCAACCAGGTTTTGGGAAAAATATTTTTTAGTTTTAATAAACTTCTGAGACAGCCTGAGAAGAAATTCTAAACCAAAATAACAGCATTATGCATGGTTTCTTGGTAGCAGCAATTTCTTGGGTTTGTTCTGCTTGCTAGAGTCAAACAAGTACTCTCATTTAAGAGAGGCTTCCTGACTCAGCTTTAGCTGTAAAACCATACAGCTCCTTTAAAATGTCCTGCCTCAAAACACTGAAATGGTGTTGATGAAAAGCTGAATGCATACTTTATGGTTTTCAACTGTAGCAGGAAAAAAGCTGCACTGTTTTAAAATACCCACTTTCTGGGCTTTTCTGCCAGGACAAACTCTGACTATTTCAAGCGGGGGGTCTGACTATGGAACATTTGAGTGTGGTTTGTGAGCACACTTTTAGCTTGCTTGTTGGCAAGGACCTTGAAATGCCATATAGTTGTGGCAATAAGCATGTATACAGGCAGTACCTCCACCATGAGGCTGGAATTGCAGAACACTAAGGAATAGGCGATCCAGCCATCAAAGCCACAGCTTTAATCCTACCTATATTGCTTGGTAAATTAAAGTCAGAAAAAAGAGAGATATACAATAAAGAGAGATTCAAAAATGATTCTTTACTCTTGCCCTCTGTCTTTCCTTGTTTTCCTCAGCTCACATTTTTCTTCCTCCTTCTTCCTCCTTCATCATCTTACTCCTTTTGTGACTCTCTTCCTTTTTCCCCCTTGTTCTCTAACCACAATTTTAAGTAAGATCATCAAATCTCAGAAAGGAAAAAATAAATGTTTGTTCTTTTTCATGTTTGGATTCCAGCTTATAATGTATATGTGTATATATTTAATATATATATTAATATATATATAATCTATATAAAGATTCACATGTGATACTAGTATATTATTTAGAAAGCAGATGAATAAAAGGTAATATTAGGTGATGAAATACTAAACTTAGATAAAAGACACAAGAAATGTGAAATAAAATATGAAGCCAAATATTTTCATAATTTAATTCTGTCACTGATTTGTATCTTATTTGGTGTTCTGTTACTTTGTAGAGACACCATGACCAATTGTTACAAAGGAAATCATTTAATTGAGATTGGTTAAAAGTTCAGAAGTTTAGTCCATTATCATCATAGCAGGAAGCAGTGTAGCATGCAGGGCAGACATGGTGCTAGAGAAATAGATTAGATTTCTACATCTGAATCCTCTGGGAACAGAAAGACAGATTCACTGGGACTGGCTTGGGCTTTTTGAAATATTAAAGCCTTCCCCAATGACAAATTTCCTCCAACAAGGTAAAAAATCTTCTAGCCCTTTCAAATAGTGCAACTCTCTGATGACCAAATATTCAAATCCATGAGCTTATGGACAGGTGTATAAAAATGCAATGGATAATGAAAATGTAAAACCAAACACATCAATTACTGAACTTGTAAATGTGATTTTTATCATTTTTTTATTTTTATATTGTTTATTGTTCATATTTCTACTACATAGGTCACAAGCAGTCCTCATCATCTTTTCTCTGGGACACATTCTATTCAACTTCTCAACTTTTGTAAAACTACCATTATTATGTATTTGAAAGTTTAAAGCTCTGTTACTCTTTTAATAATTAAATCTTTTCTTTGACAGTTCCATTAATGTGTTTAATATACTCTGATTACTCTTAGCACAATCCTTATGAAACAGCACTCATCACCATGTGAAACAGCACTCATCCCTAGAAATCCTTTTCTCACATGTATGCCTTTTTGTTTTATTTGGTGACATACTAAGTTTAACTTGAGCCATCTATGTCATGATGGGTTTGGAAGCTATTGTATACAGAACTAAAGGCAATAATTTTCTCCCCTTGACTCTATTAATTGCAAATGGTTCATCAGTAATGTGTAAGGCTCCCTTGATTGCTTCCTCCATCTATGCCTAACTGATGATTTGCTGGACCCATTTTTATAGAGGCTTGGTGCAAGCATCTCTAGTTGCCATGACTTTCTGATTGCAATGGCTGCATGTAAGAAGAAATCATTTAACAGCTAACTGCATTTCTTAAACATTGTGAATATTCATTTTCAATATTACCACTTACTAGTAGTCTTCAGGTTGTGGTCTTAAAGTAATTCATGTGCTAATAGAGCTTCTAAATCACTGATAACTGTTCTTTCAAGAGTAAATTACAGGGTTGGAGAAATGCCTCAGTAGTTAGGAATATTTGTTGCTCTTGGGAAGGACCAGGGTTTATTTTTATACCATCGATTTGATGGCTCTCAACATTCTGTAGTGTGTAGTGTGTTCCAAGAGATCGAGCACATGCCTAATGCACATACATACATGCTAACAAACATGTATACACACAAAATTCTACAAGAGAAAGTCAGGCAATGGTGGTGCACAATTTTAATCCCAGCTTGGGGGACAGAGGCAGGCAGATCTCTGTGAGTTTGAGGCCAGCCTGGTCTACAAGTGCTGATTCCGGAATAGGCTCCAAAGCTATAAAAAACCCCTGTCTCTAAAAACCAAAACAAAAAATTTTAAAAAGAAAATGTTATATTTTCCCCCTAATGACTTCAACCAGATTTATATAGAATGTGTGACTCTGGAGAGACACTTCAGAAATAATACTTCAGGAAAGATTAAGTTTATGACCCTAGTTCACAAAGGAAGTGAATACCACAGTTGTGATTCACAGGACATGAGATTTGGAGATAGAAGATTGAAAATTCCTGGCACACAGTATGAACTGGGCACACACTGGCTATTATATTAATTAATCATCGCTGTATATATAAAACTGAACAGTGAAACCCTTTGAGGTCTCCTTCTGTGCTTTGAAATGTGATTTTTTCCCACAAAACAAAGGGAATCATAAGGATCGTGGTTTACCTCTCTAAATGCAGTCTATTGTGAAGTATGAGCCATCCATGTGTTGAAACTCTTTTTCTAAATTTTAATAGAATACATTTGCCATGACATTATGAGACTCTGCATGATTTTTACTTTTCTTTATGCTTTAGTTAGCCTTTATCTTTTTCTTTTCTTTATTTTGACTAGTGCTCTCTCAATCTCTCCAGCCTTTTATTATGAACATTTGGTAGCAGACACTATGTATTCATCTTGGTGTTACCCTTTGACCCAGAATATTAGAGCTTGCTTTATATTCTTTGGGAATTATACATGATTATAAAAATTTTATGTATTGTGCTTTGAGTGTTTAAATTCTGTATTCAAGAATGAGATTTGTGCAAATTTACCAAAATATTTTTCTCCTATTCCAGATACTTATCCCCAAATCATTAATTTTTTTTTAGTGCTGATTATTTTCATTATAGTTTGTCTACTCTTAAATCTAGGTATTCTGAATTTGAATTATGTCCATGCTACAGTTTAGAACAGCAATTAGCATACAAAGCTCCATGGGCCACATCTTATCTGTCATCTGTTTTGATACATATTATTTTATTTAATTATAGCCATGTCTACAATTCTCTCAGTGGCCTTTATTTCATATTGACAGTGTTCATAGTGTACAAAAAATATAATTACATACAAATCAAAACATATTTACTGTCTGGATCTTTACAGAGTATTTCGGTTGCATCTTTGACCAGTGCTTGTGTCACTCCATAGAAAGCAGATGCTCATGAAATGGGAGAAATAAAATATTTTCTACCCTTATCTCTGTGTAAAATCTTTGTTACTTCAACTAGCTACAGCCAAGAAAAAAGAGGTATATACTGAATTTTGCTAATTTTGAAACTCTCCTTTTAAGAAATTTTACTAAGGAAACTAACCAAATGTTTTCCTGGAGGGTTTTGCTGCTTTGATATACCTAAATTATAACATACTTACAAAATTATAAGGTTTTTCTGAAAGAAACTAATGTTTCTTAACCTTCACTGAATTACAGAAACCTGAACTTGACTATATTTTTCTCTTTACAGTAGTTCTACTTTACTTTAAAATGTTGTACATATTTTAACAAAAAGGCTCAGCCAGCAGTTGCAGATGAATTTAATGAGCCCTTGAGGGAACATTTCAAACTTGTTTTTTCTGTGATAAATAAAGCCCAATACTGATTTTTCAATAAATTCTAACACTTCCAGATAAATCAGAAGACTTCTGGAAAAGCATAAAAGACGACTGTAGAATGGTTGTTTTAATAAATGTTAAAGGTTATGAGTATTCTTGACATACCATATCTGTAATCAACCTTCATCTGTTTAGGTTCTTATTTCCTCTTAACTCAGATGCTATCTCCTGCTTCTAGCCTTGGAATTTGTTTCCTTTATGCAAAATGAATAAATATATAGCATATTCTAATTGGGATAGCCATGGAACTTAAGACTTACCCATTTTTCTTAGTATAGATATATAATTCATGATAATCTTGCATATACATATGTAAAGTACTTTATTATAAAATGACCAATATGATTTTCCTGTGAAATACGAATTAAGAAAACTGCAGTTAGATGAACACACTTAAAAATTATAGTAAGTTATAGTAAAAAATATCCAGAGTTTGATATAAAGCAAATTCACACATTGCTTAAAGGATTTACATGGTTACAACTTTGGAAGGCATATTGATAAACAGCAAAAAAGGAAAGAAACATGTAGTTGGAGGCTGCTTGTTTGTTCCTGACTACCTTGACTCGAAATAACCGCACAGAAACCATATTATCTGCAATACTGTTTGGCTAATACCTTAAGCATATTGCTAGCTAGCTCTTACACATAGAATTAATTCATTTCCATTAATTTATATTTTACTAGGAGACACATGGCCTATAGACAAGGTTCCAGTTCGCAGCTTGTATGTTTCTTCTCTGGGGGCTCCATGGCATCTCTGCGACTCTGCCTACTCTCTCTCATCATTCTACTCTGCCCTATCACAGGCCAAGCTAGCTTCTTTATTCATTATCCAATGAAAGCAACACATACACTGAAGGACTTCCCCCACCATAAATATAACTTTTGACCTCATAATTCTATTTATAACTACACGTTGTAGATATGTATACCAAGTAACAAGTATATAACTAGTCAAATTCCTTATTAAAGGCAAACAAAACAAACCTCAGCTAAAATTTCATCCTGTCTATTTGTCTTGCAAACATTTATTTTATCTCTGTTTTTAGTCTTTGTCAGAAAAAATAAATAAAGCTTCCTTCTACAACATGTAGCAGTGCAGAGACATAATTTTTCAAAGTGTTAAGAAAAAGAGGTTGTGAATACTCCACCATAAACAGGACACGTGTATCTCCACTCACTCCACCTTACCCCCATAAACACATGCAAGTACTTTTCAAGGTGAAGAAAATAGAAGAGGAGGAAGAAAGACTGTAAGAGTTAGAACACAAGAACTGTGAAATTCTTTGTTTCATACTTTACTTGGCTATCACACTTGTGAACAAGCAGTAGTTGTGGTTACCTGCACAATACTTGAACAAGATTAAGCCTGTCAACATTTCAGCATAGACAAGATAACAATACCCCAAGCCTTACTCCTTACTAAGGAGCTATTACAAGTTGATTGTTGCAGGGAGAAGAGGAATATGGGGTTTTTGAAGATATAGCTACAAATGGTTAACCAAAATCCAGTGGATCCCTGATACCTATGAACGTATGTGCAGTGCTAATAGGACTTAGTGGGTTATTTTCAAAAAGAAAGAACATGAAATTGAGAGAGACATTAGGGGAGGCATCTGGAAGAGAGTTGGAGATGGGAAATGGACATAGATAGGATCATTTTTCATCAGATACATTAACCAAATTCTCAAAGAATATAAGATCTAAAGATGTACTTTTCTGATTACAGTTTTTACCACCTTTTCATGAAAGCAAAATATTGGCAGAGGCTGCTGAGATTCATTTAAGATCCAAATTATAGCATATGTTCATTTAAGGGTAGGACAGATGAGATGCAATAATGTAGAATTTGCCCAAAATCAAAATGTTAAGAGGAACAAAGATTCCCTTCTAAGAAACACAGCCTTTGAGTACAGATTCTCAAACATAGCTCCATAAGTATGATAAAGCAGGAAATAGTAAGAATTCCAAAAATAAGTCATACACTGAAGTCTTAAGAGCCTTACTTCTAAAACCCCATCATCCACACACTTCCAATTTAATGGGATGATTATAGAAAACATGGCTGTTTAATGTCATGTATGTTTAATGTCTTTGTTTAGGCACAACTTTTACCAAAGTTCTCTGGAGAAGTGGAATGAGTTAGGCTCCTTTGTCTCTACAGAACTCTTCCAGTGTGAAGGCTTGGTAATTGATGTTTTATATTAAGCAGTTTTTTTTTTATTTTATTAAAAGTCAAGAAAGTGTATCTATTAATGTTGCATTATCTCTCAGGCAGCTCTCATTTTCAAAATCATAAAATCAGCTATGTTTTCTAATGTGTTACTCATTGGTTTAGTTTAATAGATGAAACACAGATATATCTCTGGGCACATCAAAAACACCTACTTTCCCGACAGTGAAATAAAATTATTTTAATTTTCAAAGTCATTCATTCTTGTCTTGTTGAAATATACAACAAACCATGTGGGTATTTTACAATTCATTAATTAAATTTACTTCTGTTTATATGGTATATCAAATTTTCAAATACAATTGCTATTTTGAGCTTTATATAAACCTTATTACCTTTTAAAATAGCTATTGTATATTATTCTTTATTTTTTTCTGTATCAAAATTTACTATCTATAAAATTATTTATATCCAATTATCATGTTGTTTAATATTTACTATCTTACTAAAGTTCTAGAAAATTTACTAGACAAAAAGTCTAAAAATGTCTTTGCATTGGGCTGGGAATTTAAGACAAAGTAATTAAAATAAAAATCAGCATGGTGAGTGGCCCTGGGGAAATGTATTTGGCAACTGGTGTTATTTTAATTGCCTAAGTCCTGAAGAACTCAGAGTCTTCATTCAGAGGGAAAAAATTGATGGTCAGAGAAGACTTGATTAAAAATTCTAGTTGAAGGAGGAATTTGCACTTACATGATAAGAAAATGTACAGGCAGGCACAAATAGTAAATGTCATTTATAGGAGCAGCTTGGAAGAAAGCATGAAAGGGAGATAAATTAGCCCTAATCATAGATAAAGAGAACTAAAGTTATGGTAGCATAAAGCATAAAAATCCTTCCTAGGTAGTTTATAATCTAGTGGAAAATGGAAAGGTATGTAAGTAATAACAAGGAAAATATATGTTTATTCTAAGCAATCCATGAAAAAGCAAAGCAGACTGTATCAACGAGTGGATTGATGTTGTTTTTATGTGATTGTTACTAATACAATGGTGAATTGGAAGAAATCTGGATAAAGGAAGATTTAACTAAACAGGACGTGGAAAGTATATGTATGCCCACTTCAGTAAGTGCTGTTAACATATTTAAAGAACATTAACAAGGTCTATGTACTCAGGAAGAGGGAAATGAAGCATGAATATGGGAGAATGAGGAAAGGGTAGTAGAAAAAGTACAGCATGAAGAAACCTTTTATTACTATTTTAAAAAGGAAAGATGTTTAATATAAATAAATGGTGAAGTTTTATAAATAGAGGCAATACTTTTGGTTCCCAGCTGCACAGTCCCAAATAATCACAGAAAAGCTTAACACTAATTAAATAATAAACTGCTTGGCCTATTAGCTCAGGATTATTGCTAACTAGCTCTTACAACTTAAATTGACCCATATCTATTAATCTATATTTTGGTGAATCACTCCATGATGTTACGTGTTTTCTAATACATCTTGTTGCTCTAGTAACTAAATGGAATCTGCCCAGATTCTGCTCCTTTCTCTGTATTTCCAGTTTGCTAATTTTTCCTGGCTCCACCTTGCTTTGCTATTGGCAAAATCAGCTGTTTTATTAACTAATGGAAATAAAACATATTCACTGCATAGAAAACGGCAGAGTTTTCTTTTTATTTATATTTTTCATGATTAAAAAACAAAAACAGAAAAAAATAACAGGGCCAGACCCAGACCCAACTTTTCAAATTCTCATTCTGTTTATTGTATGGAAAAGACAGAACAGATTTATGAAGTTGAAATAAGATAGAAGTGGTAAATATGAGAGATGAACCTGGTTTGAAACAGGTTCCATTAATAGACATAGAAGATACTCTTTATTGAATATAACGGATTTTACACTTCATTTTCTTCTGGGAAGAAAAGACAATATAACCAGTGGTGATTATAGGTTTTTTTTCTGGCAATAAAAGGGCAGTTACATGTAAATTGGGAAGATACAAAGTAGTAGGTATATTTACAATGTAAAGCAGAATTGAAATTCAATTAGATACAATTGTGGAATGTTTATGGTTCATGTCTTCCAGTTATTTATTCCTGGGAAAAATCTACTGCACAAGATATTGATTTAAAATACACAAACATTAGGGGCTAAAACAAAAACTCAGTATTTAAGAGCAATTGCTGTTTTGCAAAAATTATAAGTTCAGTTCTCAGCACAAACATTTGGTAGCTCACAGCTGCTTATATTTTTAGTGCCAGAAAGATCTGATGCCTTCTTGTGTCCTATATAGGCACCTAAACTTAGGCACAATTATTCCACATAGATACAGACACATAATTAAAAATACATTTTTAAAAAATATACTAGTATGTATTTTAGTTAAATACCTGCTAGTTAGCTGGACTTGATAATCACCACTACATAATAAATTGAACTTGGGGGAATGTTTCATTATTACACTTACATATCTGATAACTTACTAGTTTTCAGAAAGAACCTTGCCTGCATTATTAGCCAAAGTACTGACAGACAACTTCTTCAGTTGCATAGATTTGTTTCCAACATTGTGTCTTGGTTCAACTGGAAAGCATAACAAAAGAGAAAGAGATAAAGAATAATCATGCATTTTATTTTACCACCTAGACTTAGAAGTTAAGGTGTTATTTACATCACATTCTCCAGTGAAGACAATCAAAAATATCTACTTTGGTTCAAATGAAGAAGACATTGACATTTTCCCTGGAAGGAGAACTGATGTATTTCAAAAAAGAGTATATGTGAGACCAGATATATCACTCTTATTTTCATAAAACAATATATATCAGCATTCAAGTGGATATTGTAAAACAGGCAGTTGAATTTGTATTCCTGGTGTTCAGGATAGCAGTGTTACAAGATATACAGCAGAAATTCTACAAGAAAATGTTTTCAAGTAAGTGCAGTTAAATGGGATAGTCTAAAGAGAAGAAGACTGGTTTAGGTGTTCCTGGAGAATTACAACACAAAAGTAAAAGTTCAGGAAGAAAAAAGAGGAAACAGCAATAACTGAGCTAAAATAAATGAAAAAGGTGTGTATAATTGTGTGTGTGAGAGAGAGATAATCTTTTTGTACACTGTGAAGTTGTGTCTGTGTCCTTCCTCACCTGCCTAAGGCATCTTCAGATTGGTTTAGTGAAGACATGAATGGTTAATAGCTAGACAGGAGAGGATAGATAGGACTTCCATGGGGAGATGGAAACTCTGGGGAAAGAACCTGAGGCAGGGTAGATACGTCAGCCAGACACAGAGAATGTATGGTACTAAGAGTTAACAAGCCTCAGGATAGAATGTAAAATAATATAAATGTGTTAATTTACATTTTAAGAGCTAGTTGGAAACAACTATAAGCTATGACTGAGCTTTAATAATTAATAAAAAGTCTCTGTGTCATTATTGGGGAGTTCACAGAAATTCCAACTGTGTGTCTATGTGTGTGTGTTTCTGTGTGGTATGTGTGTGTGTGCATGTGTGGACATGTATGTTCAGGAAGAAGACTAGGCATCTGCTATAAATTCAAGGAAAAAGACTATATAGACCAGGAGGCATAAACTGAACAAAATAATGCTTTTAATTTTAGGAATTAGAGACTGAAATAAATACTATTTACAATTTTTGTTCACTTTAATATGAGCTGGTTTGTGGAAGTGGTTTAAATGAGAGAGTCTAAACAGTAAAGACATAGGACAGGATATGAGGAATGAAGTTATTTTATGGATATATCTTGGTACTTTTATTTATTTTTTTCGGTATATTTTAATTGTATATTACCTTATCATATTAGTTTATTTAGTGGATTAGAACAGCAATTGGTTCTCTCATAGTTCTTGAAGCCAGAAGTCTGAAGTAAGGCCCAAGATGGAGAAATCAAGGCTGGTTACTTTTGGGGAGATTTTGTTACAGTCTTTCTTTTTGACTCTTTCAAAATCTAGAAAAGCTTGGTTGTTGCTGTATCACTTACTTGTCTTCCTCCTTCATCCTTCTTCAGCCTTTCTGCCACTCAACTATGGAGCTTTTTATTAAATCAGGACTAGCTGGATACTTCCAGTACGTTTCCTCATAAAACACATTAAAAATCTGTACTTTTTATGTAAGGGAGGTAGCATTCTGAAGATACCGGAAAGCCAATATAAATGTCTTTGGCAATACTATTTACACAAATACACCAGTCAATTTCAAAAGGTGAGTGATTAAACATAGCAGAAAATTTTCTCAACAGGAAATTGTTTTTTCTTTGATATATAAGATTTTGAATTATCTACTCTTTTATTTAGTTACTATCCCTGTTCAAATTAAAAATAATTTCTATTGTCTTAATTTATTTTTCATATAATGAGAACAGTAAAAGCTATCATCTCAGAGCTACTTAAAAAAAACTCTGTAGTTATCTCCCATGCTCGTGGATAGGTAGGATCAACATAGTAAAAATGGCAATTCTACAAAAAGCAATCTATAGATTCAATGCAATCTCCATCAAAATCCCAACAAAATTCTTCACAGAACTAGAGAGAACAATAATCAACTTCATGTAGATAAACAAAAATCCAGGATAGCCAAAACAATTCTATACAATAAAAGTACTTCCAGAAGCATTTCCACCCCTGACTTCAAACTCTATTACAGAGCTACAGTAATGAAAACAGCTTGGTATTGGCCTAAAAACAGAGACGTTGACCAATGGAATCGAATTGAAGACCCAGATATTAATCCACAAACCTATGAACATCTGATTTTCAACAAAGGAGCTAAAATTATACAATGGAAGAAAGAAAACATCTTTAACAAATGGTGCTGGCATAACTGGATGTCAACCTCTAGAAGAATGAAAATAGATTCATATCCATCCCCATGCACAAAACTCAAGTCCAAATGGATTAAAGACCTCAACATAAATATGACCACACTGAACCTGATAGAAGAGAAAGTGGGAAGTAGCCTGAAACACATGGGCACAGGAGACCACTTCCTACATAGAACCTCAGTAGCGCAGACAATAAGAGCAACAATGAATAAATGGGACCTCCTGAAACTGAGAAGCTTCTGTAAAGCAAAGGACACTGTCATTAAGACAAATTTGGCAGCCTACTGAATGGGAGAAGGTCTTCACCAACCCCACATCAGACAAAGGTCTGATCTCCAAGACATATAAAGAACTCAAAAAGCTAGACATCAAAACTCTAATTACACCAGTTATAAAATGTGGTACTGAACTGAACAGAGAATTCTCAACAGAAGAAGTTCAAATGGCCAAAAGACACTTAAGGTCATGCTCAACCTCCTTAGCAATCAGGGAAATGAAAATCAAAACAACTTTGAGATACCAACTTACACCTGTCAGAATGGCTAAAATAAAAAACACCAATGATAGCCTATGCTGGAGATGATGTGGAGTAAGGGGAACACTCATCCATTGTTGGTGGGAATGCAAACTTGTGCAACCACTTTGGAAATCCTTGTGGCTGTTTCTCAGGAAACTGGGAGTCAACCTGCCTCAGGATCCAGCAATTCCACTCTTGGGAATATACCCAAGAGATGCCCAATCATACTATAAAAGCATTTGTTCAACTATGCTCATAGCAGCACTATTTGTAATATTCAGAACCTGGAAACAACCTAAGTGCCCCTCAATAGAAGAATGGATAAAGAAGGTGTGGCACATATACACATTAGTGTTCTACTCAGCAGTAAAAAAAACAATGACATCTTGAATTTTGCATGCAAATGGATGGAAATAGAAAACACTTTACTGAGTGAGACAACCCAGACCCCAAAAGATGAATATGGTATGTACTCACTCATTGGTGGATTCTAGCTATAAACAAAGGACATGGAGCCTATAATTTGGAATTCTAGAGAAGCTAAATAAGAAGGTGAACCCAAAGAAAAATAGATATTTACTCTCCTGGATATTGGAAGTATACAAGATTGCCGGACAAAAGTGGGGAGCACAGAGTGAGGTGGTGTGGGGGGAGGGGAAAAGGAGAGAGAGAAGGGAGAAGGGGAGAATTGGTGAGAGCTTGGAAGAATGGGATGGTTGAGATGGTGAAAGAGTCAATATGAGAATATTGAAGATGATATCTTAATTAAGGGAGCCATTTTAGGGTTGACAGGAGACTTGGCTCTAGAGCGGTTTCCAGGTGTCTAAGGAGGTTTCTCCAGCTAGGTCTTTGGGAAGCAGAGGAGAGGATGCCTGAACTGGTCTTATCCCATATTCACACTGATGAATATCTTGCATATCACCATAGAACCTTCATTCAGTGATGGATGGAAATAGAAACAGAGAACTACATTGGAGCACTGAACTGAGCTCCCAAGGTCCAGATGAAGAGCAGACGGAGGGAGAACATAAGAAAGGAAGTCAGGACTATGAGGAGTGTGTCCACACACTGAGACAGTGCAACAGATCTAATGGGGAGCTCACCAAGGCCAGCTGGACTGGGACTGAACAAGTATGTGATCAGACCAGACTCTGTGAATGTGGCTGACAATGAGGGTTGACTAAGAAGCCAATGATAATGGTGCTGGGTTTTGATTTTACTGCATGTACTAGCTTTTTGGGAGCCTAGTCTGTTTGGATGCACACCTTCCTAGACCTGGATGGAGTGGGGAGGGCCTTGGACTTCCCACAGGGCAGGGCACCCTGACTTCTCTTAGGAGTGGAGAGGGAGGGGGAGGGGGAGAGTAGAAGGAAAATGGGAGGAGGGGAGGAGTTGGAAATTTTTAATAAATAAATTAAAAAATTATTTAGTAATGTGTACACATTATGTCAATTTAATCTTACAAAGTCTTACATATTTCAGGATCCATGTCTGCAAAAATAACAGTATGAAGGCATTCACATTTAATAATATACATTTTCAAGATCAACAAGAGCTATTATGTACTTTGATAAATTATATTAATTTGTGCACCTATAAAGTCAATGAAACTTAACTGACACTATGATGGGTAACCTATACATTGTGATAAATAAAGGAACCTTTGAACCTCATAAAATAGGATACCATTTTTCTTCAGACTTTGATGAAGGACAGAAATCATTAAACTCAACTCATATGAGATGACATATCATACTGTGTTATGACATATCTAATGCAGACTAATATCATATTACCTTACCTCCTGTTTCAACAAAGTTAACTCATATAAGTTCAAGGTTATGTGTAATATTGGCAAACATGTATTGCATATAGTGAAGATATGATATAGAAAGCAAAAAGTAGTTTGCCTATAGTCATACAAGTAACAAAGGTAGATCAATCGAAACTTTCTAAAATTAGAGCCTGAGCTTTACAAACTGCATGATACAATCTTTCGTATCTGGAAAATTCTTTTCTCTTAGACATTTTATTCTAGTATGATTTTAAATGAATAAAACCAGTGATAAAATATACAGAGCTCTTAGGATTATACAGGACAGAAACCATGCCTGGTTATGCATCTAAGCAAGAAAATGCATCACATGAAGATAAGTTTTGGTTGATAAAGTAAGCATATTTATCATTTTTATTCAAATATTCATTGCCTTATTAAATTTTCTTAACTATGGAATGGAAACAGAAATACCATTTTAAAAATCAGTAACAGCTCAGATAAATTAAGGTTTCACTTTAAGGTCACACAATCAATAGAGCTGGCATTTTTGCAAACAGAGTACCAATGATTGTGAATCTCACTATGTTAATGCATGTTCCATTTCATCATTTATGGAAGTCTCATTCTCTTTGAAAGTAGAGTGGAAGTTTTAAGCAGATAGATAGATAGATAGATAGATAGATAGATAGATAGATAGATAGATAGATAGATAGATAGATAGATAGATAGATAGATAGATAGATAGATAGATAGATAGATAGACAGATAGACAGACAGATAGATAAGGGCATGTAGGGATATATTTTTCAAAGAAATACAAAGACCATAAATTTGCAGTCTTTGTGACTTACGATGTTCTGCTGTGACGTTATGAAACATATTAATAGATATTTAAACTACGTGTTTCCAGATACTCAATTAGCTTTAGAAGAGTTTATGATGAGAAAAATATTATCAACAAAAAGTCATTCTGTATTTTTATCATACACAGGGAAGAAAATTAACATAGACTGGAAACTTTGAAAATTTCACTTAATCAAAGTAATACATGGTTGTTCATTTGTATTAATATAACAAATAGTCTCTGGTCATCAGTATAAGCTCAAGTAAATCTCTGTGGTGCAGATCATCTTCACAATATATTAATCTGTGACCTTGTTATATCAGAATCAATTCCTTACACTCGCAAAGATTGTAGTCAGTTGTATTCAGTACAGTATCTTCCTCTGTAAGTGAATCTCTTTCTTCAAACATTTATAATGAGATTCCTCAATTACATCAATGAAAAGAGGATTTCTAGAGTGCTGATGTCAATACATTGTGATATAGGGACTTTGGCCAGACTAAAAATTTCTGACTGAAATGTATGTTTATTGAATATGCACAAGAAAAATAGTACTTTAGACAATGCTTTTCAAATGGGATGTATATTTTAAAATGTGTTTGAAACGCAGATTTTTAGAGGGTGAAACTTTGGCATACAATTGAAGAGAATATTGATCTATGTGTAACATCATTTTGATTATTTCAAGATAAAAAAATTTATAATATTTATCAATAAGGCTCATATTTTGCATGGACTTAAACTGTGGTGGAGTGACAGTAAAACTAAAAACATCTATGGTGTTTTGAGAAATTTTCCTAGACTTTTCATATTTTAATAAATATTGTTGCTGGGAGGTGGTGACACACAGCTGTAACATTAGGGTTCTGGAGGTAGAGGCAGGCAGATCTCTGTGAGTTCTTGGCCAGCCAGCTCTATGATTGAGTTCCGGGACAGCCAGGACTATTATACAGAGAAATCCTGTATCAAAAAAACAATCAAAACAAAACAAAAAAATCTTCATACTAAGTTGAAATTAATGTAAGCATTTGAGCATACATGTCATGAACAAATAGATCAAAACAAAGCAAGACAAGCCGGGCGATGGTGGCGCACGCCTTTAATCCCAGCACTCGGGAGGCAGAGGCAGGCGGATCTCTGTGAGTTCGAGACCAGCATGGTCTACAGAGCTAGTTCCGGGACAGGCTCCAAAATCACAGAGAAACCCTGTCTCGAAAAACAAAAAACAAACAAACAAAAAAAAAAAAACAAAGCAAAACAAAAGATAAAAGAAAACTTAAAAGTTATCTACCTCACCTGAGTATAAAGCTTCTGGATTGCCAGGTGTTAGCATAGCAAATCCATCAGTACAGAGAAACTGAAGTCACAGACTGTGAACTTTTTTCAACCTGATAAGTTTTTGCCAATGCAATAATCCAAATCAGAACAAATCAAACCGAATTAGTAAAAACCCAGGTTTATTGCATACCATCACTCCCAGAAAGGAAGACCAGGAAACCCTCGGGAGGAGAGAGGAAAGGAGAACTGGAAAGATTACCTGTTCTGTTCTCTGGAGAAGGGGGAGAGGGGCAATTTAAATAGCCTGTGGGAGGGGTCACTGTTTGGCGCTTTCTTGGTGGTGGAGTTTGGACAGAAGAAGGGTCTTGAAATGAAACTTTCCTCCCAATTACCCATAATGGATGCCAGGGGCTGGGTTTCAACCCCACCCAAACATTCCAGACTCTTTGGATATAAGGATCTCAGTGGTTGGGATGAAGCTTCCAACCAAACACAGACTATACATTGTCAGTTTCCCTTTAGATCTAGAACATAAGAATATTTCAATTTGTGACATAAACTATGAAGCTCTAAATGGCTATGATGGGAAAGACTCCTAGAAAACAGTCCCTGGAGATTAGAAAAGATAAAACATATAAGCCTGTCAATGTTATTTCGTTAAAAACAAAGTTTATAAAATATGAAATAAAAGGAATATCTTTATTAAGTTAACCAAAATTATGCCCAACCAACTACTTATCTTATAAAATTGTGCTTTATATAATGAGAAATTAAATTTGACTTTTTTTTTTTTTTTGGTTTTTCAAGATAGAGTTTCTCTGTAGCTTTGGAGCTTGTCCTGGAACTAGCTCTTGTAGACCAGGCCAGGCTGGTCTTGAACTCACAGAGATCTGCCTGCCTCTACTTCCTGAGTGCTGGGATATCAGTCTTATTTTTACAGATGAGCTGTCTAAAACACTATCATTAAGAGACTTACCAAAGTTTGAACACATGGTAAATTTTGTACTCAAAATCAGGAATCAGATGTATGTAAATCAGATTTTAGAATTAGAACAGAGCTCAAGTGCCATTAGCTAATAGAAATATTTTGCAGTGTTCAATGAACAATAGAATTGGTATTATGAAAAAGGCTTTCTTGCACAAAGTAATCTATAGATTTCATATAATCTTAATCGGAATTCCTATGGTGTCCTTAATGGAAACTTTTAGAAATGCTTAAATTCATATAGAACCACAAAAGAACCCACGAAGCCCAAGTAACTATGAAAAAAAAAAGAGAGAGAGAACAATAAGTATGATGAGGATATCACCATACCTGATTTCAATTTACTATATACCATAGCAACACATGGTCTGGAACTTAAACAGCCACACTAATCTGTCTCATAGAACTGAGTTTCTAGAATTGAATCTACTTGTCTATAGATCTTTGTTTTTCTTTTAGATGTCAAGAAAACATAATTAAATAAAGAACAGT
Source organism: Microtus ochrogaster (assembly GCF_000317375.1). NCBI lineage: Eukaryota > Metazoa > Chordata > Mammalia > Rodentia > Cricetidae > Microtus > Microtus ochrogaster. Next base: position 19,035,774 of record NC_022026.1, read on the forward strand.
ATTTTCAACAAATGTCATTGGTAAAACATATTGAAGAATGGATGTATAAGGTAATGTATTTACCTTGTATGAAACAACCCTAATTATCAGAAGGATTAATACAATATCTGAAGCAGAATTGTTTAGAGGAAAAAGTACAAGAAATGAGTAGATGAAAGGATACTTGAATAGGACTCTAATCACTCAGGAAATAATGCTATGATTTAAAAAATGGGATTGACTGAAATCAAAAAGGTTTGAGATAGGAAATAATTAAGTGAAGTGATAGCCTGAAGAATGAAAGGAAATCTCAGATAACTTCACATGTAACCATGGATTAATATTGAAAATATATGAGGACCTCTATGAACTAAAAACTAAAGAAATTCTAATAAATCTGTTGAAGAAATGAGCGAATGAAAGGGACAGTTCCTTAGAGATATTCACCAGGCCAACAAACAAGTAAAAAACAAAGATCAATATCAGGAGCCACCAGTAAAATGCAAATTAGGGCAACTTTGTGATGCAAAGCCTCTTTAGGAGGTCTGTTCTTTTTGAGGGGAGACAGGGGATATAGGGATATATAGGGTTTAGGGGAGATTGCAGGGAAGAAACTGGAGGGCTGGGAAGAAAAATCTATGGCCTGGATGTAATATATGAGAGAGGAATAAAAAAAATAAAGAATACTTTTAATAAAAGAACAAAATAAATCATTTACACTCTCACACACAAAGGAGTGGTCTACAGAGCTAGATACTTTCAAGATACCCAGGAATGCACAGAGAAATCCAGTCTTGAAAAATGAAATGAATAAATAAATAAAATAAGAAATAAAAATAAAATGCAAATAAAAAAAGAAAAAGTAAAAAGGAGAAAAATACAGCAACAAATGGTAATGAAGGAGTGAGAAAAAGATCCCTTAATACTCTGAAGAGTCTAAGAAGAATATAGACATATAGTAACCAGAAATAAGAAGGTAGAAAGGAAAAAATAAAAAGTAGGAAACCTAGGAGAATGAGAGCCGACTGCCAGAAGTTTTCTCAGCAATTTAAGGATTAACTATTAACAGTGAAGTTCCTGGCTTTACAACAGTCAGCTCTGTCTACAAGGTAGACGTGGCCCTCTACAAACTGAGAGGCAGCTTTGAGATTACACCCCCTTAAGCCACTCATGACCAACCACGGGGATGTGAGCAGATTTAACCTTTAATTGATGAGATGTTCATGACTTTTTGGTTATGTATTGTCCCATATGCTCTCCTGCTAATAAAAAAACTGGCTGTGTCAGGGGAAGTGCAGAACTTTGATAAATACCACCAGGAAGTGGCAGAATAAAACAATGGGCTAAATACAAACACTAGTCTATGAAAAATCATGAAAATAAAAAGTGTAAAAAATTGCTATGAAAAGAAGAGTTCAGATACTGCCCTTTGCCACATCCTCAGAATCCTGAACTGGCTGTAGTCACAGCTATAGCTGGTAGGTTTTTTTGTCTCATGGATTTTTCTCTTTTTCTTTTCCTTGGATAAACTTTGGTCCTTGCTTACAAGCCTTGATGGACTGTTCTTCAATCAGTTGTGCAACCCGGCTGAACCCAACATCTCTAGTGAAACCACTTTTTAAGTTAGTATGGATGTTTCTTAAAGTAAAAATAAATATTTTTCCTTAAAACTCTGCTATTAAACTTATATTGTTTTCTTAAAGGTGTCCAAGCAAGCATATCACAAAGATACTTGAACATCAAGGCCTCTTGTAACACTACTCATAGGAGCTGAGTTATTGAATTAATTTGGTATCCCAAACAAGAACAATGGAAAGAAAATGTGTTCTATATACTGTTATGATTTTGCTAGGGGTCCTGAGCAGCTTGCTGCAGGGTCCCGTTGGCTGGTCCCCAGCCATGTGTTGGCTGGCTGGTCCCACAGACAATGAGTCCCCGGAAAGTGCAAGTTCCTGGTGAAGGTGCAAGTTTCTGGTGGTGAGCAGTATGGGCAGGCGGTGGGTGATATGGGCAGGCAGTGGGTGGGAGGCACATGGACAGACACATCATACAGAATATAATTGAATATTTATTAGTTGAGTTATGGAGGGGAAGGAAAAGGGGAGGAGGGGGTAAGAGAGAGAGAAAGAGGGAGAGAAAGAAAGAGGAGAGAGAAAAAGAATGGAGAAGAGGACAGAGAGAGAGAAAGAGAAAGAAGGGTGATGGAGGTGGGTCTTGTATCTTATCTGTTGCTTTCATTGGTTAACTAATAAAGAAAACTGCTTGGCCTGATAGGACAGAAAATTAGGTAGGCAGAGTAGACAGAACAGAATGCTGAGAGAAAGAAGCCGAGTCAGGCAGTCACCATTATTCTCCCACTCCAGACAGACACAGGTTAAGATCTTTCCTGGTAAGCCAGCTCATGGTGCTACACAGAATATTAGAAATGGGTTAGATCAATATGTAAGACCTATTCAATAAGAGGCTAAAACTAATAGGCCAAGCAGTGTTTAAAAGAATACAGTTTCAGTGTAATTATTTCAGGGCATAAGCTAGCCAGGCAGCTGGGAGCTGGGTGGAACGCAGCCCACCTCTTCCTATTACAGAAGAGGAGAGGGAAAGAGAACAGAGAGAGCCAAGATGGTGAGAGAGGGAGGGGCTTCAGGGAGTGGGTGTGGCTTGTCTCTTAAAGAGATGAACAATCATAAAATATATATAACATATACATTCATCTTAAAGATGAATGAAGCTATATCATTAGAATAAAATGTATGAAACTAAAGATAATCATATTAATTAAACAAGTCATACCACATTGGCTAGAGAAGCAGGTAGGTGATCTGATCACCCACCATCTTTTCCAAAAATTCTAGTCCCCCAGTCCCATCCTGAGGTGTATATAACACCACTTGCTGTGGCCATTCTTTCCTCTTAGCCCCCATTCCCTAGGAACTAGTCTGATCCTTGTGACACATCTTGTTTTTCTCCCAGTTGTGGACCCTATTTACTTACCTCATCTAATTCACTTCCATTCCTAAGTGTCAGCTTCTAATACATAGAAGCTCATTCCACCCCATATTCTATACAGGATTCCCTGTGGCCACCACTGTCAGGATCAAAGTATTCCCTCACAGGCAACACTTTCCAAAGAAATAGAGAGGGCAACAGAAACCAAGGAATGAACCAACTACCCAATAAAGACAAGACAAGATATCCAGAATTACAATCTTTCCAAAGCCAGATGCCTAGATGCCAGTATAGAAACACAACTATAGCCATATTGACATGTCTCTGCTTTGTTCACTAAAGCCCAGAAACCCTACTATCATATTCTCTGAATGTGTAATATAAATGTAACAGAAGATTATAATTTCAAAATACCCTTTATGAAAATGTTAGAGGTCCTTTAAAAAGATATGAATAAATCAATTTATGAAGAACAAACAGTAAATTAAAATGGAAAAAGAACTTTAGACATGAAAGTAGAAATAGAGTCAATAAGGAAAACATAAACTGAGGGGAAAAAATGAAGAAATAGAGATATAGATCAAAGAAAATGTAAAATCCAAAAAACATCTGGGCACAAAAGATCCTGAAATTCTGGGACATTGTTAAGAACAATACTAAGGAATATAGAAACACAGGAAAGGGAAAAAACCCAGGTCAAAGGTAGAGAAAGTAGTTTCAACAAAATAGTTAGAAGAAAATTTCACTAACATAAAGAAGGAGATGCCTATCATGGTACAAGAGCAGACAGAACACCTAATAGGCAGGACCAAAAAAAAAATTCCCTTACCACATAATAATCAAAACATTAAGCATAGAGAAAAAATAATATTAAAAACTGCAAGGGAAAGCTACCAACTAACCTATAAAAGCAGACCTATTAGACTAACACCTGGCTTTTCAGTGGAGACTCTAAAAGCCAGAAAAAACTTGGCCTGATATTCAGCAAAGTCTAAGAGACCACAGATCACAGCCTAGACTACTAAACTGAGCAAAACTTTCAATAACAATGGGTAAAGAAAGATATTCCACAAAAAAAAAATGCCAAACTAAAGAAATATTTATTTAAAAATCAGGCTTCCAGAAGGCACTAGTAGGAAAAGTTCACCTTGAAACCACAGAATAATCTCAGTACAGAAAATCAAAAGAGAAGGAGAAAGACCATATCACAACAAAATAATGAGAATCAACAAACACTGTTTATTTGTTGTAATAAGGAGCGGCGGGGCTGCGTCCCCAGCACCCAGGCTGCCTGCTAGCTTATGCCCAAAATAACAACGCACAAATTGTATTCCTTTAAACACTGCCTGACCCATTAGTTCCATTTTCTTATTGGCTAGCTCTTACATATTGATCTAACCCATTTCTAATAATCTGTGTAGCCCACAAGGTGGCTTACCAGGGAAGATCTTAACCTGTGTCTGTCTGGAGTGGGAGAATCATGGTGACTCCTGAATCTGCTTCTTTCTCCCAGCATTCTGTTCTGTCTTCTCCGCCTATCTAAATTCTACCCTATCAGAGGGCCAAGCAGTTTCTTTATTAGTTAACCAATGAAAGCAACAGATAAGATACAAGACCCACCTCCATCATTTATTGATATCTCTCAATGTCAACAGTCTCAATTCCCCAATGAAATGGCACAGATTAGATGTGAAAACAAAATCTATCCTTTTGTTGCATCCAGGAATCATACTTTACCATAAGTATAGATATGGGCCCACTACAACCTGATATTCCTCTGCCTTCTCTATTACACAAATTAGGGGACAGCAGTTACAGACTCTTAATGACTTTCAAAGACTGTTAGGAGACATTTTCAGTCTATGACCAGATGTTGGGATAACACCTGACCTAATAATTCATTTAAATAAATCCTTAGATGGTGATAAAGACTTAAAAAGTCCCAAAGAATTAACAGCTAAATTGGAAAAATAATTGACAATTGTTGAGGAGAAATTACAGGAGGCACATGTGGATAGGGTGATTCCAAATCTTTTATTCTAGTCATATTGCCTTCCAGAATTTCTCCTACAGGAACTTTAATGAAGAGGGATGATATTATCTTAGAACGGATATTTTTAAACACATCAACCAAGTAAAAAATTAAAAACGTATATGGAAAAAGTCTCTGAATTATTTGTAAAAGAAAAATTGAGATTTTCATTTTGTCAATTAGTAGATATAGATCCAATGGAGATTATAGTGCCTTTTACTACTGACGAAATAAAAAAAAAAAAGCTAAGGGAAGACAATGAACCATGGCAACAAAACTTGTGCTAATTTTTTTGGGAGAAACTAATAGCAATTATCCCAAAAGCGATAGATTTAACCTTATAAAGAAGACCTCTTGAATTCTTTTCTGAATTGTAGGTGATGATCCAATAACTGTAGCCCATATATTTTATACTGATGCATCAAATCAGGGATGGCAGGTTACAAATCAGAATAATTATATAAGGTGGAACAAAGCCCTTATAATTCTGTGTATAAGGCAAAATTATGTGCTATTCTTATGGTGATAAAGGATTTTAAAGGACCTCCTAATACATTTCTGATTCACAATATGCAGAAAGAGTTATCTTACATATTGAAACCACTGAATTTATACCAGATGATACAGAATTGACTTCATTATTCATGCAGGTTCAATATATAATCAGCAATAGATTTTATCCCATATACATAACACACATCCAATCCCATATGGCTCTGCCAGGTCCTCTAGCACAAGGTAATGCACAAATTGATGGATTGCTGAATGAAAATATGTATATGGCCTCAGAATTCCATAAGAAACATCATGTCAATAGCAAAAGTTTAAAGAAAGAGTTTTCTATTACATGGAAACAAGCTATGGTAATTCTAAAGAGATGTTCTACTTGTTCTTTCTAAAACCAAAGACCACTACCTGCAGGGACTAACCCAAAAGGTACTCAAAGGAACAAATCTGGCAGATAGATGTGTCCCATTTCACAGAATTTGAGAAATTAAAATATGTATACCACACAATTGACACTTATTCAGTTTTCAGTGCTCAACTGCTTTAAGCTCAGAAAAGGCTGATTCAGTAATCACACATTTATTAGAAGTTATGACCATCATGGTCATGCCTACACAAACAAAGACAGATAATGGTTCAGCATATATCTCTAAGAAAATAAAAGAATTTTTTGCTTATTATAATATAAAGCATATAACAGGTATACAACACAATCCTACAGGTCAGGCAGCTGTAGAAAGATCAAATCAAACTATAAAGGATGTGTTAAACACACAGAAAGGGATATGTCTGTACAAATGTCTAAGTTTTCCACAATGAACAACAAATTTACCTGCAATAATATTTAAAGTTTCCAGAAAGAAGATGGGGCCCCACAACAACAACTCTACCTGATTGATATGACATCATGATGCTGATAGTGCTACTAAAAGACCTGTTTTGGGTACCAGCTGCTCAAGATGGTTCACTGAAATGGTGCACGTTTTACAACCTTCTGGCCAGAATTTCAAACAGGAACCTCTGAAAAATCCTACTGAATACTCAGAGAAAATATAATTTTACAATAATACCAGACAATAATCTCGGGACTTGACTTTCACAGGATCCCATAGAAAGGATATCACCCCCATGAAAGCTGGAAGTAATCTATAAGATGATGTCCCCACTCACAACAAAGTTTATCCTCAGGGTTAGGGACATCATTTAGGGGTTGGTTATAATTGGCAAATGGTTGGGGGTTGGGGAAATTATTTAGGCTCAGGGATTTCCTTGGAAAATAAAGGGGTGGAAATTGGATGGGATAATATATTAGTGTGAGCTTACTCACACTAATAATAATAGTGAGTTACAGAGTGAATACTTGTGAACTATTATTTATAGGCAATTTATATTGGTATAGATTCTTGTATATTGACACAAAATAAAATTATATTTAATATTTTACTATTTTCTTCTACAATATTTATAAACCTGGGCAAAGTTATTTTGCCATATTGTATGCATGCATGCTTCTACCTCTGCTTAAAACATTTTTGTATATTGATATAATTTTAGGATTTATTTATCATATTGCAATGTATATTTCTACCTCTGATAAAAAGACTTCTACATTTTGTATATTTTGAGGTCATTGTCATCACTTGTTGCACAGTTGTTTATTGTATAATATTCTAATATGAATTCTAAGTCTTTAAGTTATATAGGTATTAATAATTATAGATCAATAGTCATCTATGTTTGACATATTTTTAGTTAGAGTAATCAGTTTCTTTAGATTTATAGATATTGTATTCTGCATAGATAGATAATCTTCAACCACTTCAAAGAGCTGTAAAATATGGCATTTAAATAACTTAAGGTTCTGTTGATGTGAGACACAGTTGCTCCTGGCAGCACCGATCTATTCCCAAGAGAATGTTGAGCACCAAAGATATTACACCTGAAGCTTGTTTTCTTGGCAAAACTGGCCTTTGGGCAAGGAACTGCCCATGCATCGACCATGGACAAAATGCATAATATCCAAACAAGACAAGCAGCATACAAGAAAAAAACTGCCAAATCTTGCCAAGATTGAGTAAGATGGTTTTGAAAGATTTCTTGACTCTGAAAACTGTCTGTTAGTTATTATAGGCCTTAACTCATATTGGTTGTTCCAACATTGAAAATGAGACTTTGGGTGATTGCCCAAGGAGCCAGTTGTCACTGTCATTTGTTTCACATTCTGAAAGTTGCTTGATTACACTTCCTATTTACTCAAGTAATATTATTTTCCCTTCTAGCATCTTCCTTGGGGTTGAAGACTAGATACTTGCAGTTACTTTTTAATCATGACTTGGTCAAGTTATTTATTATACAAGACTTAAACGCATTAGGATAGGATAATTATTGAAATATTTATCACATGTTTTCTACTTGATATAAATATGTCTCATTGTATATTGTTTTTATTGTATATAATTTTGCATTAGGGTTAGAACTCTCTTATTTAAACAAAAGGGGAGGTGCTGTAGGAATTTCTATCACCAGTACCTTTCAGTTACCTGCTCAGCCTACATAGGTGTGGCCTCTTATCCTATTTATGCTAATGTAAAGCACTTGTCCAGCCTTTTTTCCAGCTGCAGGATTCAGTTGCTGTTCCCTGTTCCAGCCGAGGATTGTGATATGTGATACTAACCCTAAATAAATAACCCTCTATTATACTCAATTCTGAGCTAGTGTGGGATTTTCTTTTATGTGTCTTTCTTCATGTATCTATGGAGCCTATCCTCGAACTAGTACTTTTAGACTAGGCTGGCCTCGAATTCACAGAGATTTGCGTGCCTCTGCCTCCTGAGTATTAGGATTAATGGCATGCACCAACACCACTAGTTCTATTAACTTTTCTTGCCCAACTTCTGCTATTGTTATTCTGTATTTACTTCCTATTAGCCCACTTCTCCTACCTCCCACTTTTTAGTCCTCTTCCTCTTTATATTCCACATGCCCTTCCTCTACCTTGCATATGCACACACACAGACATGCACCATCTAGGTTGTATATATGAAACTAAACACATTACATTTGTGTTTCTGATTAAGATTTATACTGCTTAATATCATGATGTCCAGCTCCATCCATTTTTTCAAAATATCCTAGTCTCATTCTTCCTTATGTGGAATAAAATTTGCCTACATATATAACATTTTCTTTTCTAATTTTTTTATCAATAGTCACTTAGGCTGGTTTGTTAACTTGGTTATTATTATTATTAGTTCAATACATATGAATGCTAGGGTATCTGTATGGTGTACTCATTTAGATTCCAAGTTGTATTCTCTTGACAGTGTTGCATTACATAGAAATTAATCAGTTTTTAATCTGAGTTTTGAAATCATTCTGTACCTTTTGAGAGTGTTATTTTGTCTATGAACGTCAACATTTTGTGCCTTAATTAAGCAACTTCCTTGGGTATTTATGATTTCTTATTGTAATTTCCCTTCAACTGAGAGAAACATGCATGAAATACTATGTGCCAAATTTCATTAGCATATTCTGTCAGTACATTTAGTGAGATGTCATCGTCAATAACCTATTCATCTGAAAAAGTTATTCAAGCAAGAGAGCTTAAGGAAAATACAAAATGGAGTGTGGTATTATTAGGACTGACAGAGGAGCAAAAACCTGCTATACGTTGGAACAAGTTCAATTGTTACTCAAAATATAAAGCTTATCTTTCTTTGATGATGGAAATCTGTGCAACACAGTATTCATACGTGAGACATTCTCTTTGTTTTATCTAGAATTTCCTTGCTGGTAAAATTATCTCAGTTAGCATTGTGCACAGGAATTCTCTCCATTATTTTAATAGCCTGTGAAATGGAAGAATTCTGATGCCAGTGTCCTCCACTTGTCCTCTACTGCAATCTTTCCTGGCAAGCTGTAGGCAGCAGTACAATAGCTAATTTCTAGATAAGTATATCTTAGAACACCATTCAAAAATCAGTTGCAGGTTTGGAGTGTCATATTGAACTTTCTAAACATAATAGCTTAGATGTAACAGGAATAGAGGAGATATTTCTCCTTTGATGCACTGCTGTCCACTGATAGTGGAGATGAGCCGTTAAAGAGCTGGATCCTGTTATTATTTTCCTTCTGCAAGCATGGTTTTAAACACAGAACCACAGTTTTTTCTCTATTTTCCTATAGCTTGGCCTCAGTTACCAGAATGTTTACAAAATGCTCTTAAAGCAAAAAGAGAAGCAGGCCCTTGAGAAGGGTGAGCTGCAGCTTTATTTTTCTTAAGAATTACATGGAATGAAGCACAAATATAAAATAGAGATGAAATAGCTTGCTATGAAAACAAAACTGGCTTCCTTGCAATATTCATTCCATTTGTATAGAATACACACAAATGGTAGAATAGCCTCAGCAAGACAAGAAACAGTTTGCATTTAGTTTTCCATAAAGATGGATGTAAAATCCCAGATTAAACTTCCCAGGAACTAAAGAAAGTGAAAATGTTATAAAGAAACAACAACAGTTTAAGTGGAAAAGAATCTGTTTTGAGCACCCATTTTACCCTAAATGCCACATGCAATATATTGGTTGTATAGCTCTAATATCTGCCATAAAGAAAATTAAAACAGTAAAAACTACCCCATAAACAAATCAGTGTAAGAAGAAAGCTCAGCATAAACTCTTCTACATCCATGAAACATAAGGCACTGGCATGAATACTAAAGCACTGAGGTACAAAAAAAAAAAAAAGAGATAGAATGCTGAAATAGATACAGTCAGTCCAAGTGCTTTTTTAATCAGTAAGTGAGAAAAGAATAAAACTGCTAGCAATCCAGTAGTAGGCAGAAGGTTCAATTCCAGAACACAGGGGAAGGTTATATAAATGTCCTTGGAGGAGAGAAACACAAAGATTTTATCTTTTCAATACAGCTAATTGCTTATAAACAGAATTCTAAATGTGAATTAATACCTTTATCAGACTTTGCTAAATCAGTCTCCTTGCTGGGAATATTCAATGATGTAAACTGATAAAACTCACAAAGATCCTAAGTCTTGATATTTTCTTTATAAGTCAAATTTCTGGCATAGAAAAAAATGGATAGAGAATGGCTGCCTTTAGTAAATATGTTTGACCTACAGTTATATTTATGCTTTTAACCTTAGATATAGGTAGGCAGAGTCACAGATCTTCAGAACCCAAATCCGAGAATTACAGAATCCTCCTTTTGATTGATTGCTTAGGATAGACAAAATGATTCCCCAAAATATACAGATTTTAGTTGTAGCCCTTGTTTTCGCCTTAGGTGTTGAGGGTGTGTCCCTATTGATTAAGACCAAACACGACACAGGATGCAGGTTATTAAATTTGCATTTAACACAAAAACCTTCTTTTTGAGATCTAGCTTCCAAGGTACCAGAAAATATTATGAAAGTTCTCAAGGTAAAGAAGAAAATAACAATCCTACTTAGCAGCAGCTCCCATGAACTATAACAATAACTAGCAAGGCCAGATGGGGTGTGTGTGTGTGTGTTTGTGTGTGTGTGTGTGTGCATGTGTGTGTGTGTGTGTGTGTATGTATGTTTGAAATAAGTGGCATTCACATGCTGATGCTAAACAATATTTGTTTAATCGATATTATGCCCATTCAACAGAAGGGAAATCATGTCTGGTACTGGAAACCTACCCAGAGTCATGTGGTTAGTAAGGTCATGGATTTTAGAAAAGGATCTACTACTACCACTTTGCTAGAAGAGTGCAATTCCTTGCTATATTCTAAATCTTACATTTTTGCCCACAAATACACTACCACTCCTCTTTAAAGAAGCTTCCTTTTGCAGCAAATAGCTATCATCCCCCCCAAAAGAAGCCACAGCACAGAGATCAACCATTTATGGGGAGTCCAATCCCAGTGGAGGCATCTACATTACAATTCCAGCAAGTATGGCTCAGTAAACATTCCAGAAGAGGAGGCAAGTCTGTAAGAGTCAGAATACCAGGAAGTCTACTGTGAAACAGTCTGTCCTAGAAATAACTGCTTAAGTAAGACGAGAACAATAAAAATGTCAAATAAAACAATATAATATAATATAGAAATGAGGAAATTTCATGGGTTCTCTATATAAGGAAATATAGGTAAATAATGACTGATGAGAGAATTAGTTCTTCCTAGAGATAAACTCTAGAAATGGTTGTTAAGTACAAGATGGTCATCCCTGCAACCATATAATAAACACTAACAGCAAAAAAGGATTCTGCATGTTGTACTTATATATTTGAAAATACGTACATGTGCATGCATGCATGTGTGTGTGTGTGTGTATGTGCACTCAATGCATACAAAAGAATAGTAATCAAAGAAAAAGAGGCTATCAATTTAATGGAGGGCATGGCAAAGGTTGGAACTTGGCAGAGACTGGAGAGAAGAAAGGAGGGAAGGAATAATATTATATTTAAATTAAAATGCGCAAAATGTTAGAGGCATTTTTATCATTATATAGCACAATATTCAAATGCTTCTACTACATATTGCCATTTTTACCATGGAATAGGTGACAGTTTCTGAAATGAAAATTTTTTCATATAGTAACAACTGTCTCATGAATTTTAAGTCATAAAGGTACAAAGTGTCACAATGTTGAGGACATAGTAAATATTATGTAGCTGCTAGTGTATTGTTAAAGTAA
>NC_022026.1:19048415-19048896 GCF_000317375.1 Microtus ochrogaster
ATAGATAGATAGATAGATAGATAGATAGATAGATAGATAGATAGATAGTGGAATTTTGTTTAGCTGTAAAAAAGAATACAGTTATTCCATTTACTAAGAAAATATAATATTAATAAAATTAGCCAGGCAAAGATGAAAATTACAATTTTTTGCTAATATGACAAGAAATTAGAAGGGGAATAGGAAAGAAGAGATAATTTTTAGAAGAAAAATCAAAATAAATGTTTTTTTCTCATAAGAAGAATTCAGATTAAATATATAAGCACACATAATGCTTTGTAAATATGTATAACAAAAAGCATTTTGGGGAATATTGAAAGAAAAATGGCACTGTTTAAAGAGGAAAGGAAGAAGAAGGCAGTTATGGGCAAATAAAATCAGTATACAACTATAAGAAAAAATTCATGATCCAGTTATTTGTTCATCAACTTAAAAAAATATAAGGTGTTATATTCCTTAATCAAGAAGAAGTAGAAAAGAT
>NC_022026.1:19049746-19055993 GCF_000317375.1 Microtus ochrogaster
AATAGAAGGAAAATCACTAACCAAGGAGTCCAACAAGGACCACAATAACTCAGACATCTAGAGACCCGTCCTTCACCAATACAACTCAAAGGAGGGAAACACACAAGCTCTACGACTAAAAAAGTGACCAGAGTTAACAACCACTGATCATTAATATCACTCAATGTCAATGGACTCAACTCACCTATAAAAAGGCACAGGCTAAGAGATTGGATAAGAAAACAGGTGTTATATTCCTAATTAAATATATGCATATACAATATGCTTGCTTAAGGATATCTAAGCTGTTGGCTACTATTTTGAGAGTATTTCACTGCTTGTGCAAATAGATAAATATTTCTTTCTTACAAAACGTGATGATGAAAAGAGTTCATATTATAGAACTGACCAGACCCCAAATGCCCTATAGAAATTGCCAATTATGCACTAATCACACACTGGAGGTGCAGCGTGTGGACCTCTAATCATTTATCTCTCCTTAATTATAACTGATTCATATCAATGAACAATTTCTCCTTACTTACATTCAGGTCTGATTGATTTGAAATCCACTGTAATGTGAATGTGATTGTCAATGGTTTTCATGTTTTCCCTTTGCTATAAATCATAGTAAAGCTGGCACATAATCCTTAGCAGAGTTTTAACATGTAGCTACTGATTGTGCAAAGATAACTAAAATAGGCTCATTCTGTGAAAACTCTGTGATCTATTATATTTATGAATCAAAGTCAACAATCTGAATGAAATTTCTTCTTAGTATGTCAATACCCCACTGCCCAAATGAAAAAGGCCCAGACTTGTGTGGTTCACCTTGGTATCTCCCAGTACCTTCTTATAGTACTGTTTTTTACAAGGTTATGTATGCTACTCAATGTGATTTTTTTAAAGAGAGATTTCTGAGTACCCATGACCAACTTGAAAATCTAGGTAAATGCAATAACTCACAGCTGTAGTCTCAGCACTCAACAGTCTGAAGCAGAAGGTTTACCCATTAGTTCAGGGTCAGCATGGTATATTGAGTATTTATTGGGCCAAGTTAAGCTACCCTGTATGTCTACCTCAAACACCACTCCTCAAAGATCAAAATGTAGTAATTCTACCTATATTAATCTGGCCTCCCTGTTGAATAATGTATATAATGCCATCACTATAAAACACTTTCAAGGGCTTAAAAACATGAGTAACATGTTCACAGCCATTGTAGATAGGATAACATAACGTATTTTCTTCAGAAAACACAATTGTCTTCTAAATACTGTTATATCTAACCACGTTCAGCCTGCAGCAGGAAATGTATTTGAGCCTCATTTCTGATTGAGTAATGTGTGGGTTAAATTGAATGAGGTCATCTTGACTTCAAAAGACATGTTTTTTTTTCAAATATTTTAAATATAAGTACATGTTGAAGCTAGGAAAGTAGGGTCATTGGTGGGGTAATGCATTTAAGAGGAATGGATATCAGAATATAGATGAATTGAAAGTAAAATAGAGTGGTATTAGGGACAGACAAGTCAAATGATGCGGATGAGGAAATAAAGGGACAGTGAAGTGGGAATGGAGAAGATATTTGAGAATACACAATCTTATAATCCAACTGAAAATGTAACATAAATAAGTAACAAGCTACATATGATATGAGAAAATGGGGTACATATAGGAAGCTAATGTGTCTAAGCAAGGATGGTAGGTGGAGGGTGAGGAAAGGGGGCATAAGTGGCAGATTGAGTATAATTAAGGATGTACAAAGAAGCCTTATGAAACTCAATTAGGTAGTAAGTTAATCAAAATATTTTAAAGAGTAAATTTGGTATCTCAATTTGGCAAATAATATCATTTCCAGAAGACAGATTATTAAGTGAGAAACACAGTGTCAGGGACAGGTTACCTTCTATAAGTTACTCCTCAGGCACCAAAAGTTGCTTCAAACAGTACAGACTATTTTCTTTGCTTTCAATTATTCACTATAACAAGGTGGTAAGAAGATGTTTTTAAATATCACATACTTTGGCTACAGACATTCAGAAATCCATTTTTAACTTACGAAGAAACTCTCCCCCATGACTAACTTTTATAGTTCTGGAACATGTTACACAGGTTTCTGGAAGAGTAAGATATCTACATCCTTATTCAGTGTTGAACAATGGATACTATAGTACTAACCTGGCAGATAATAGGTGTCTGCTGGTGCAATAGTGGCAGGACTCTTTATGGGCATAAAAAATGGCTCTCTTAATTAGATTTGAGACATGATGAGTTGTTTTGATTGTCAGCTTATTTGGATAGGCAAGCCACTGATGTGGGAGTGTCATATATCCATTGCTTTCATTGGTTAATTAATAAAGAAACGGCTTGGCCTGATAAGTTAGAACATAGGTTGGTGGAGTAAACAGAACAGAATGCTGGGAGGAAGAGGAAGTGAGGCAGATGCCATGCCTCTCCTCTCCAGGGCAGATGCAATGAAGCAAGCCACCAAGTCAGACATGCTGAGTCTTTCCCAGTAAGACTGGTGTTACACAGATTACCAAATATGGGTATGCAAGATATGAGAATTAGCCATTAAGAGGCTAGAACTAATGGGCCAAGCAGTGTTTTAAAGAATACAGTTTCCATGTTGTTATTTTGGGGCATATGCTAGCCAGGTGACCGGGAGCCAGGCTGCAGGAACTCAGCCCACACCTCCTTCAACAGGGACTAGTGTATCTAATGCGGCAAACACTTGGACATATCTATGATAGTTTTCCATAGATATTTCACTGTGAAGGGATAATGTCTCAATTTAGCTATGACTAATTTGTTATTTGGGTTAGCAGACTGGGGACAAATGGGATAAAAAGAACACCAGCTGAGTACCAGAACTATTCATCCTGTTTGAATGCACAGACCAAGTCACTCCCACTGCTATGTCTTCCCCACCATGATACACTGCATTCTTTTGATTCATAAGCCAAAGTAAACCTTTCACCCATTAAGTTTCTTCAGGCCAAGTTTTGGTCACAGAAATTAGAAAATAAATCTAATACTAACAGCACTAAATAATTACCTCAGAATAAAAGAGTAACAGAAATAAAGCAACTAACCTCTCTACTGCCATTCAGACTCATTAAAGAGACTATTGCTTCCAAGGCATCATCCTACATTTAAGTTTTTTCATCCCCTAAACCATTATTTCTTAGATTTATTGTAATAATAAGTAATCTTTACTGACATTTTTATAGATTTTGAAAACATAATTATGATTATAGAGATGAAAAATTTTGAATAATCAAAACAGTAGGGAAAAACAAACTGGAGAACTCACAATGTTCATTTTTACAACCTATTGTGAAATTTAAGTAAAGTACAGTCAATGAAATGAATAAGAAGTTTTAGGTAGAGAATCTCATACATATTGCCAATTCACTTTTGGTAAAGAGGCTAAGACAAGTATTTTTCAAAAATAATCTATAAAAACTGGATATGCATATGTATATTCACACACATACACATTTATAAATACATACACGTGTGTGTGTATATATATGTATATAGCCCAAGCTGTATACAAAAATAAATGAGTCATAAAAATTAAAATGATAATCTTTAAAAAGAAAAATAAAAGTAAAAATTCTTGTGACCTTCAGCAAGGCAAATACTCCTCAGAAATAATGACAAAGGAAGAAACCTTTTTAAATGATACATTGGATTTCATCCAAATTACAAACTTCTTATCCAAAAGAGACAGTTAAAAAGATGAACAGGCAAACCACAGACTGGAAACAGCCCAAATGTTCACTAATTAATTAATACATAAACAAGTTTTGTATTCCACACAATGGAATAGAATTTTGAAATGAAAAAGAAAGATGTAGTAATATAAGCAGCCATATGGGTTCTTCTCAAAAACAGCATAAGTGAAAGAAACCAGACACGGTACTCTAGCTATGAGCTACCATACAATTTTATCTACATGTAGTTGTAAAACAAAATGAAAATTATCATTATATATTAATGATAATCACTAGAGCCTAGATTTGAAGGTCAAGATGACTGCAAAGTTACTATGGAATTTTAGGAGAAAATGAAAATATAATTTTATTGTGATGATGGTCACATGACTACACATTTGTTAGAAATTCACTAAATTGAAAACTTAATATTGGTGTGGTCAGATTTTGGACATAATATATCAATAAAATTGATTACGCTACACATTAGGAACAGGATGTCTATGAATATGTGTCTCTCTTTGTGTGTAGATAGAGTACAGAAAATTATACAAATTAAAGTATAAATAGAAAGATAATGGTTTATATTGGTATAATTAATGTTTGGTTGGCTACTATTGCATCTTAGGGACAACCATGAATTTACTGTTATTAATGAAGATTTCAAAATGTATAATTAGGATTGTTGGAAACCAGCCTCAACAAAAGCACCTCTTGCCTGAGTAGGAATGTGGAGGTTTAGAAATATTAGTAAAGAATATGAAAACATATGTGAAAATAATGAAACAGAAACCATAAAATAGTATCAGGAGAGAATTCCAATGAATACTGAAATCACCTGCGTTTAATTTCAAATTGCTTAAAATATTGTGACCCTAAGAGGAAGGAGTAAGATAAAAAAACTGCATTAACATGATTCAAGGAAATGAATAGACTAGCTGAGGGTCTCAGGCTATATCCGTAGTCAAACATTTTGTTGCTATTACTAGTCAAGCTCACACGCTAGACCAAAATGTGCTATAGGTGAACCACTCCCTGGGTGGAATCCAGTGTTATCTCCATAGGGGAACCTTAGTTGGATCCTCAGACTTTTGTTTGAGGTAGAAACATATATACTTTTTTATTCCTGAAATACAAGGTCTGAATATTAGCTACTGAATTTGACAATAATCTCGAGAGAGCAGAACTCTATTCTAAATCTAGGTGGGACCTTTTTTTATGTTATAAACACAATAACCATGAAGTAATAGAGGTAAGTTCCATCTCTCTGACCTTTGGTCAAGGTAATAATAAGCTCATATTTTGGGGGCCTCCACATAGGATAAGAAGAAATACAAGTTAAGATAAGATAAGAGTAAATTCATATCATAGAAAAGTTTAGAAGCAATATTTTCACATGTTGAAATAGACAAAGAGGAACAAATTAATAACCTTTTAAAGAAGCATCCATACATGTGTATAACATTATGTTCGCTTCACTTCAGCTGTTTCTGACTAACCAATTATATTAACTATAATCACTTACAAGGATTTCAGCAGTGCATACCTGTGCTATAATCAAGAATGCCTGCTTTTTCCTTGTTCCAAAATAAGTCTGCAGCTCACAGAGGCTGCCATATGGAAAACAGTGAAGACAGCTCCCTTGAAGCATGGTAGAATATATCAGACTAAAAGAAATAAATGATCAAACATGTCAAATCAATGTTTCTCCTAACTCCTATAACATGAGGTTTCCCAAAGCTCACTAATCTTTATATTATGTATGAAAGAATGTCACTAGCTTTGATTAGTCTGCAAACTGTGTCACATAGTATTCATCAATCAGTGACTATTTTAGCATCTTTGTTCCCTCTGACACTTTCAGTACACAAATCATGTAAAAGGATGTGTTTATGTAAACTTCTAACTCTTCAAAACATCAGTACTTTTTCTACTTTCCAAAGGTGTCCTCTGCAGAACACTGTTTTTAATGACATTCTCTATACTAGCCTTTCCTTACTCCTGACAGCATGTTCTTAGTTTTGTGTTTGGCACTTCTTTGGGGCATTTTATATTAGTATTTTTGTAGCCTGGGGCCTCAAGCTTGGTTTAACATAATACTCATTTTTTCTTCTAATTTGGGGATAGAATTAAGGCAAAGTTCGTCAAGATCTGAAGGTTCATTTTAGCACCATAATTTGATGTAACCATCATGATGAGAAGAACATGCAATACTAATGCTGTGGGGGAGAGGAGTAGGGAAAGGGGAAGGGAAATCGGAGGCAGGGAGGAGGCAAAAAATTTTTCAATAAAAAAATAAAATAAGGAACGCGGCCCGAAGACCGGGCGGCGGAACGCGGCCGGAGGACGCCTATCACGGCCAGTGGGGACTGGCTGGGACCGGCTGGGACCAGAGCGACTGCAGAGGACACAGGCTGCTGGCAGCGGGAACTGTCTCAGCAGCAGAAGCAGGCTGCAGGGACTGCGCGCAACACCGAGATCAGATCGCCCCACTACAATTAAATCAAAGAGGTAGGCCTTTTGTTGGCAAGGTCACTGGCAAA
>NC_022026.1:19062819-19069470 GCF_000317375.1 Microtus ochrogaster
AAAATAACATAAAAAGAAAACATATTTAGCAATTTCATCTCATTGTTGCTCTTGCTACATAATTTGTTTACTAATTTTGCCTCAGAAATTGTCACAGGCCTTGTGCATAATTTTTATGATAATTATTAGACAATGCATGGTTCTCTGAGAATAAGTGTTTAAGAACTGTTTAGTAATTCAATCTCCAACTTTCTTTCTTCACCTGAAGATAGCCAAAGGGATATACTTCTTTTGTCACCTGCATTTTCATTCAACATTTTCAATTCATTAGCTACTGTTAATATCCTTAGACAGTAGCTTAGACAGCAAGAGGAGGTAGAAGTGATGAAATACTAATGCCCTTTCATGGACAGTATTGTTTAGTTGTTATTAGTGATCCTAGATTTTCCTTTTCCTGACAAGAGTCTCTCTTCACAGTTAAGTGATTCTTTGGATTCTTTAGGAATGCCAGACACTGAAGTTCCTTTTATGATTCTAAGATTTAAGAGATAGTCATATCTACCAGAATCCAGAATACCAGAGTTCCAGATATAGTACTCAAGCCAAATGAAAAAAGTTTATGCAGTGATATTTACTTAACTGTGGCTGAAATATGACAGATTATACCGGAGAAAGAATAAACCTGGGTTTAGTGACAGTAAATTTTACCAACTCTAGGCCTGAAGGGATGAAGAGAGAGAATTGTCATTGGTATTCAGGAGGAATATGTAGAAAAAGTTAAGATAATAAAAAATAGAATTTGCTCACCAGCCTATATATAGACAACTTATATCAAGACACAAAAATTTCTATGTGAATAAAAAATTAAATCTTTCATCTTCACATCACCAAATACCATCATTAACTAAGTAGTTGGAGGGAAGACTTTTATGGAGAATTCTCTCAGCAGTTGTTCTACAAGGCCATTCAAGTCTGTTTGCATTTATAGAACTGTTTGTGTAAATGGGGTGCTCAAAAATGTATCATCCCTCCAGGATGAGTTGTAAGATCCTGTCTTGTAAATAGTGTTTCTTTTTTCACAAGACAGAGACATTGTATATTTTCTTGTAAAAAAAAAAAGCCTTTTCAATGTTCTATCCCCATAGCCATTGCCTGAGGGACAGATTGCAAAAATTTATAATTCTTGCCTTTTTCCCTAAAATCCTGCATAGCATATGTTGGGTGAGGCCTACAAATAATGTTTAATATGTAAAAAATGTGTTTTAGAGATGCTCAATAAACTGAAAAATAAACATAATGTTGCATTATTTGCTCTGGAGAAAAAAAATACAATACTATTTTATAGATTACCCATATTTTATATCTCTGACTTGTCACTATATAATCCAGTTAAAGAATATGCTGACCTACAGTCCTTGCCAAAAGCTTGCTAGCATTTTTCTGCTCACTAGTAATGACAGATTCAAAGTTTTTCTTGAACTTTCCTAGAGATGCTGTTTCTTTTATAACTTTGATTAACTATATTTCTTAAAATGTCCTAGTAAAGTTTTATATTATATATAAGACTCTCTGTAGAACAGTATGAATATTTAGGTAATACTATTCTTTGTTGATCAAACAAATGTAATTAACAAGCATACTCTGAGGTCTAGTTTCATGCATTTGAGGAGGCATGCTCAATTATCCAATGTTTCTTAAAAAATACTTTTTCATTATTTTTATTTTAGTTTTTTATTGAAAATAGATTCTTCTCTCATATAGTCTATTTGACTACAGCTTCCCCTTCTTCTTAGTTTCCCCTCTACTTCCCATCTTCCCGAGATCTACTCCTTCTCCATTTCCTCTTCAGAAAAGTGCAGGCCACCAAGAGCCAGGACAAAATGATATCTATGACAAAGTAAAAGCCTTCATATTGAGACTGGACAAAGCAACCTAATAGGAGGCTGGACTAGACAACCCAATAGGAGGAAAAGAGTTCCAAAGCAGTCAAAAGAGTAAGATGGTGTGGGAGGTCCTTCTGTCTATGTGTTGATTTTATTGGTTAAAGAATAAAGAACTGCTTTGAGTCTATTGAAGGAAAGAACATAACTAGATGGGGAAAGCTAGGCTATATGGTAGGAGAAAGAAAGGTGGAGTCAGAGAGAAGCCATGGAGCCACGGGATATAGACACTGGGAACTTTACCCAGTAAGCCACAGCCACATGGCAATACACAGATTAATAAAGATGGGTTAAATTAATATGTAAGAACTATCCAATAAAAAGATAGAGCTAATGGGCCAAACAGGGATTTAATTAATATGGTTTCTGAGTGATTATTTTGGGCCTAAGCAGCTGAAAACTAACTAGTTGCCTCCCTCCTATAGTAAGAGACACACCCTCTCCCACTGTTAGGAGTCTCTCAAAAACACCAAGCTAACAGTTTCAACATACATAGAGAGAACCTAGCACGCCCATTGCTTTTATTTCAGTAAATGAGCCCTGCTTCATTGATTCAGTGTGTCATGTTTTTCTGGTGTCTTCCAGCCCCTCTGATTCCTACAATCTTTACCCTCCCCCTTTTTCAATGGGGTTCCCTGAATTGTGAGGTGAGGCAGCTGATGGAGAGCTCCAATTTAGCTTTCATGTCTGAATGTGGGTCTCTAAACACACTGCCCATTATTTATTTATTTGTTTATATATATGATTTTTCGGTTCTATCCTAGATCTCTGGGCTATCTAGACTCCCATTTCTAGTCACACACAGGGTTGGGCATTGCCTCTCCCTTTTATGGTGTGGGCCTCAAAGTAAAACAGATATGGCTTTGCCATTTCCTCAGATTTTCTGCCACCATTGCCCCAAAACTTCTCACTGACAATATAGACTATAGGTCTATGATATTTTGGCTGGATTGATGTCTAGATTTCTCCTTCAGTAGCCTGAAGAGGACCTTCCTGCTCCAAAGAAACTAGAACTTAGGGGTAAAGACTCCATGCAGAAATCAGCTTGAACTCTCTATGTTCAATAAGCAGTATGGATGTTGTCCTTGGCAATGGTAATGTCCTTAAAAATGTGAGTTTTGAGATATCAACCTGTCTCGCTCAGTTTTTGTTGCATCTTTATTCAAAATAATCAGAGACTAGGAATAACTTAGATGTTCCTCAACTAAAGAATGGATAAACAAAATATGGCACATTACACAGAGGTTAAAAAAATGACATCATGAAATTTGCAGGCAAATGGATGAAGCTAATAAATAATCATTCTGAGTGTGGTAATGCGGACCCAGGACTACAAATATGGTAACTGTTCACTGATAAGTAAATATTAGCTGTTAAGTAGCTGATAATAAAGCTACAGGCCACAGACCCAGGGAGGGTAGACAAAGAAGATAGCTTTAGGTGGAATTAGAATGCATGGAATTCCCTGTAAAGGGGAATAGAATAGATTTTGTGGGTGTACTGGGGGCAGGTGTCACAGCAACATTAGGGATTAAGTTGGAGAAGAGGGAGAGAGTATGGAGAGACACATTGTATTTAGGGAGAATTTGGGGGGTAGTATGGAAATCCAGTGCAGTGGAAACTTCCCGGAGTCTATGACGGAGGCCCTCGTGAGAACTCTTAGTAATGGAATACACAGAGTCTAAACTGCCTGTCTTTTGTAGCCGGACAAAGCTTCCAGTGTTAGGACTGGGTTACATTCAGTTGACCTGTTGGTAGAGGGGTTCCTCTGGAGATCACTGCACAATCTAGGTTGATGTTAGAAAAAGATTTTTCTTATTTTTCTTTTCTTGAATGGTCTTGAAATAGTTGTTAAAATTTAATTGACTAAGAATGTGTCCATTTAATTATACAATTGAACACCAGCCCATTTTCTGATACCTAACTTTATGCCTATATTATATTCTTTGAAGTAAGTTTTGAAGTAACAAATTGTCAATCATTGAACTTTGCTCTTCTTTTAAGAGATTATTTGTGCTGTTCTGGGTTCTTTAAACTTACATGTTGCTTTTTAGATGTATTTTTAATGTCTGCCAAATACTAGTTCTATTCTTGATTGTGCATGTCTTGAATTTGCATACTAATTTGAAGAACATTGAACATAGACAGAAACAGGCAAATCTTTACATTCATTTTTGTTACTACCTAAAATGATATTTTTATTTACTTGGTATATTTCTAAGTATTCTTCTTTATGTACAAATTTAATTTTGGGGGTTATGCTTTGTTTATATATGAAAATAGTGACAGTTATTAGATATCAATACTATATGCCATAATTATTTTTGCCTTGTTTTTTAATACTAACCTAGAGATATTTTTTATCTGTTCTTGAATCACATGCTCCTCTAGATATTTTGAGAAACTACATCTCATTCAAGCATCCACTGGAATATTCCATCTCAAATAAGACTCCTTATTTTTAGAAGAATTTCTTGTACTCATCCAAATTCATGTTACTGTATTGTCAACATAATTTCTTCATATCATAGTATTATTAACATTTCTAATGCCTCTATCTGCATTGTCCAACTACTGTCCTTCTCTATTGCTAAAATCTTAAATCAGTAACAGTTAACTTTGTTTCAAATTTTCTCATTAGTATCTGCCAATGTCTGCTAAATGTCTGTTTACAAAAGAAAAATATAGATAAATTAGCTGTTTACTAAATAATGTGATTTTGAGGCAACCTTTCCAAAGTACATTGGCGAAGAATATCTAGTGACCTTAAAAGATTGCGGGAACACTTACCCAGTTCATGATGCAAACATTTATGAATGCAATGATAACTCAGAGAAGGTAAAAATCACTTTTTAGATTCTCCATGTTCTTACATTGTGTCATTTTAGTGTTCTGTCAACGATTAAGGCCTTTATTTAACCAGGTGATGTCATAGATATGCTGCAAAGACAGTCTCTTCAAGGCTAATAATAAACCCTCACAACACCAAATAGTCCTCCCTTAGCTGTGTGTGGGTGTGTGTAGGGAATGACTGTTTCATGGCAGTCAGTGACCTGATGTTCTAAAACAACTTTACCTTAAAGCTATGGAATGATCTAAAATCCTGGAGTGGTAACCAAATTGTCATTCCTAGCAATAAATGCTTCCTCTTTGTTAAACTAAAGCTTGAGATAGAAAACAGTCTCAAACTCCCAGAATATATACTTTTAAGAAAATTGCTATTTCTACAAATCTTGAGTGTCAATCAATATCAGAGGAATTGTTTTTCCTCACTGACATACAACCACCCAAGAGGAAACCCACCTGTCAGACAGATGGTAATCCTTTTACCATGTCATCCAGATATGGGGTGCTGAGATCTACGGTCAGGGGTCACAATGGACATAGTGCCTCAGAGGAAATTTAGCCTGGAAGCTACAGGAGCATTTATCAATAGATTGAAGTCAAAGACCATATAAAATGCATGAGTGGATAAGAAATGGATGGATTTGGGTTTTTCGTGGTCGTGATTTTGGCTTCTTACGGTAACCAATAGAAATATTTGTTATCTGACCTTGGGAAATTTAATGAAGGACTAATTCAGATCCTTATCCTCCAATCTGTACAATAAGGACTTTTAGTTTTCTGTGTTCTCCTGCATGGTTACCCCTGGTAATATGTGGCTATTGAGAAACTGAAATGAAGTTAATCTGAATTGATATGGGTTTACCTATAAGAGGAACACCTGATATTCAGCACATACACAGATGTTTCATTATGTACACATGTTGATTGTAGAATGTTAAAATTTGTATATATTTCTTTAAATTAAATATGTCATTGAAATTATTTGTGTATCTTCATTTGTTTTTTTTTAAATGTGGCTACTGATTAATTTAAAAGCAGAACAATAAGTGCAAAATATTATGGCGGGAACCCCTGTATTAATGCATAATGAAATGAAGTTTCGGGTTTATTTAGTAAGTCTTCTGTGACCTTTGTTGTATATAAGTGCATGTGTATACATGTCCATATAAGTGTGTGCACATGTAATGTGTATCCATTCATGAGAAATCAGAGGTTGATACCAGGTGCCTTCGTAAAAAGCTCTCCATCATTTTTTAAAATTTAGAATGAATCTCTATCTGATCCTGAGTCTCACTGATGGTGTTACACTGACTGGCCACAAAACTACAGGGATCATCCTCTCTCATGATGAATGTGTGCCATCCTAGGTAGCTTTTTTCTTTGTATCTTCACACTTGTATAACAAACATTTTACTTATTGATTCGTCTCCTGACTCCCTTGTAAGCAGAAACTGTACTTTCATTTCCCAGTTACCCAGACCCAAATAATCACACAAAACTATATTAATTACAACAAAGTTTGGTCGATGGTTCAGACATATCTCTAGATAGCTCTTACATTTTAAAGCAACCCATTTCT
This sequence comes from Microtus ochrogaster, assembly GCF_000317375.1. Classification (NCBI taxonomy): domain Eukaryota; kingdom Metazoa; phylum Chordata; class Mammalia; order Rodentia; family Cricetidae; genus Microtus; species Microtus ochrogaster. Next base: position 19,069,126 of record NC_022026.1, read on the forward strand.
ATTAGCTTATGTGTTGCCATGTGACTGTGTTGTTACCTCATTTTCTACATGTCTTGTTTCCTCAGAAGCTGGCTGACATCTGACCTGAATTTGCATTCTTTTGCTCTTTATCTCTGCTTGGCTTTCCCACCTGGCTTTACTGTGCTAAGTCATTGGCAGAAACAGCTTTATTTATTAGCCAATAAATATATACAGAAGGACATACCACATCACTTCCTTTTCTGATATTTTGAAGAAAGTTATATTTTATAAAATATTCCTACAGTATATATTCCATACTTTCTTCATCCATTCTTCCATTGAAGGGCATCTAGGTTGTTTCCAGGTTCTGGCTATTACAAACAA
>NC_022026.1:19070815-19093433 GCF_000317375.1 Microtus ochrogaster
TACTAGACCTGGATGGAGGTGGGTGGTCCTTGGACTTCCCACAGGTCAGGGAACCCTGATTGCTCTTTGGGCTGAGGAGGGAGGGGGACTTGATTTGGGGAGGGAGAGGAAAATGGGAGGCGGTGGCGGGAAATAGACAGAAATCTTTAATAAATAAATAAAAAAATATTCCTACAGCATTGATATCACCCACTTTCATTACTCAGCATTTATATAATTATTTTAATTGCTACAATGTAGTGAGTGTACCTGTTTATGCATCTGTTTTTCTCAAAAAAATTGAGAGATTGATTGAAATAGAGATGATATATTTGTTCATTTTTTATACATGTATACAAAGCCATAAACATCATGCTTTGTATATAGATGAGATTTACTAATCCTTTCTTAATGATGAATTTGTACATGATCTAACTCTAAGTTCATTTGTACTCACTAAGGGCTATTAGATTTGATTATGTTCTCATTGAACATGCAAACAATTTGACAGAAGGTGAAAGTATCTGGTAGTAGAAGGCACATTTTTGTCTCAATGGCACATTCAGTACATCTAAAATTAAGAACTAAAGAGTTTGCATTAAGATAAATAGATGGAGGCATGATTTCTTAATTAAGAGTAGGTTGAAGTTGAAGTTGAAAATGTGGATTTTGGAATTTGTGAGTAGAAATAAGGGGTGAAGAAAGCAAATTTAAACAAAGACTTGGATTTCTGTCTCCCAAGCCAAGAAAGAAAGAAGTTTTTTTTTTCTTTAACAGGGTTTATTTTATTTCTCAAGACATGTGAATTTTATATTCTGTTTCGAAATACACCCATGTTCGGAATAAAAGTTGGTTGACTGAAAATGCAAACCGACATTGAATCTTCTGCAGTTTCCACGTATTCGAGACTAGATAAGTGTGTTTTCACACTGGTGACGAGCTGCACACGCCCCCTTCCGCTGCCTCGTCCACTGCCTCCTCCTCTTCACTCTGCCTCCTTCCCTTCCATTTTATAAGAAGCAGATTACAGAAGTTATTAAGGAAATAAAATCATGCTTAAGTATCTTGTCTTGAGACAGCATCCAGTACCCAGAAAGTTAAATCTAGGATAATAGCCTCAGGCTTCTGTATAACAGATGACTTTTTTTTTAATTTATTTATTTATTGAGGATTTCTGCCTCCTCCCCGCCACCGCCTCCCATTTCCCTCCCCCTCCCCCGATCAAGTCCCTCTCCCTCATCAGCTTGAAGAGCAATCAGGGTTCCCTGACCTGTGGGAAGTCCAAAGACCGCCCACCTCCATCCAGGTTTAGTAAGTTGAGCATCCAAACTGCCCAGGCCCCCCCAAAGCCAGCACGTGCAGTAGGATCAAAAACCCATTGCCATTGTTCTTGGGTTTTCAGTAGTCCTCATTGTCCGCTATGTTCAGCAAGTCCGGTTTTATCCCATGCTTTTTCAGATTCAGGCCAGCTGGACTTGGTGGGTTCCCGAAAGAACATCCCCATTGTCTCAGAGTGTGGGTGTACCCCTCGCGGTTCTGAGTTCCTTGTTCGTGCTCCCCCTCCTTCTGCTCCTGATTTGGACCTTGAGATTTCTGTCCGGTGCTCCAATTTGGGTCTCTGTCTCTGTCTCCTTTCATCGCCTGATGAAGGTTAATATTCAGGAGGATGCCTATATGTTTGTCTTTGGATTCACCTTCTTATTTAGCTTCTCTAGGATTGCAAATTATAAGCTCACTGTCCTTTATTTGGTTTCTAGCCATAATTGAAAGAAAGAAGTTTTAAATAATCTGAGAGGAAGACCTGTGGTAAGAATGATTCATGGGCAAATGCAGAGAAGCATCAAAAATAGTGATGCTTCACCCCTTGATTTTGCTAAAACTGGCATGCAAACAAATGGATGAATTTAATGTTTGTAGTTTGATGAGTTTTCCATGAGCAAATAACCACAATTTTAAAACTACAATCACGATTTATCTAACATCTCCCACAGTTTCCTTGTGTACTTTTGCTTTTGTAACCTTTTATATAAATGTAAATTAGTTTTATAAATTAACAGGTGCTCCTTTGGAATTGCCATATATGCATAAAATACATTTTGATCATAGCCACCTCTAGTAATTAACCCTCATCTGTCTCCTTCTGTCCTCTTCTAAAACAAAAATGTTTCATTTTATATTTTCATACAAAAATTCATAAATTCCATATATAAGAGAAAACGTGATAATCATGTTTTACTTTATTAACTTGATGCTCTCATTTTCATCTCTTTTCTTTAAAACAACAGAAATTCAGTTTTCTTTTGGGCTGAAAGATACTCCATTGAGTGATATATACAATAGCTTTTAATCATGAGATCGTTGTTGGTCATCTCTATTAATTCTATATTTCTGAAATTAAGATAAGTAATACAGTTATCTTCAATACTGTGCTTGCATACCTGGAGTATCCTGACTAAAATTGCTTTGTGAGCAAATCTAGAAGTGGTACAATTGGATAGTATACAGGTTAATATTGATTTACATATTATTTAATATTCCCATTACCAGTTCATGAAGATTTAATTTTCATACATTTGTTCCAGAGTTTGATTTTTTTTTAATTTACTTAGATTTTGAGTGGGGTAAACAAGAATCTCAATATAGTTTAGATGTACATTTTCCTTGTATTTAAAAAACTTAAAATTTTTCTTTATGTTTTATTGGCCATCTGTATGTTTTCCTGTTCATTTCTTTACATCTCTCCACTTACTGGATTAATTTTTTAGCAGTTTAAGTGTGCTGAGGTTTTATGTTTTCTAGATATTAGTCCTTTGATTACAGCTGGCAGAGATTTTATCCCATCCTATAGGCATTTTCTTCATTAAAGTTGACTGTTTTGCTTTTTATTATTATTACTATTATTATTTTCATCATTCTTTTTATCACTGTTATTTATTATGTGTTCATGAGGTGCATAGATGTGTGTACATGCGTGTTTGCATGAGATATATGAGTATGAGGGTGGGAACTAGGTACCAGGGCATACACATGGAGGTCAGAGGATAACTTTGAGATTTGGTTATCTCCTTCCAATTTGCTGAAGCAGTGTAACTATCCCTTTCTGCCACACTTTATACTCTAGGCTTGCTGTTCTGTAATCGTCAGACTAATTTTCCTGCTATACCTTCTATCTCACTCTATAAGAGTCCTGGGATTACAGATATATACCACTCTGTCCAACATTTTATTCAAGTTCCAGGCATTGAATTCAAAAAATAAGCCTCATATGACAAATATGTTCAATTGAGAGATTTCTTTAGTCCCACTTGTTTCTTTGATGCTCAAAAGGTCTTTAATTTAATGTAACTCATATTTTTAATTTGCCTATATCTTCTGAAATATTAGAATTATATATAGAAAAATCACTTTCTGTAAGTAGATTTGAAAGTATAATCCTCATGTGTTTTTTTTTCAGTAGTATCAAAATGTCACAATATAATTAAGGTTTTCTACTCACTCTGAGATTAATGATTCTTTGGTTTAATTTTTAACAGGGCGAGAGACATTTATGGAGTTCTGGTCTTTTATAATCAAAAAATATTATCTGCCTAAACTTATTAATAAAACTTTTTTCTGTTTTTATCATTTACATGCGTATTTTGACATATTACTGAGAAAAAGAAGACTATAGATGTATAGTCTTATTCGGGATTCTCAATTCTATCCAAGGAAATAACATGTATATTTTTGTGCTACTATCATTCTGGCTTTCTTACTACACTTCTATAGTATAATTTTCAATCAGTTACTCTGATTATTTCTGTTTTACTCTTTCTACTTAAGACTTCTTTGACTAACAAAGGTCTTTGGTTCTGTCATATGGATTTTACAGTTTTCTGTGTCTGGTGTGTAATATCAATATGAAGATTAGAATTTTTATGGGAATTGCTTTAAATTTGCAGATGTGGCCATTTTCCAGAATGTTAATTCTGCTGATTCCCCTTGTGGTGTCTTCAAACTTGCAGGTACTTTACTGTTTTAATTATAGAAACCTTGAAACTTTTGGTTAAAAACTTGAGTGTTTTAGTGTTTTGTAGGGCTATTGTGGATGGAATGATTACGAGAGTTCTCTTTTCATGACGTGGTTACTGGTTTATAAATTTTTTATTTTGTTTCCTCTGACTTTGTTGAGGGAGCATTAGATCGTTTTAAATATAGGATTATGCAATTTTATTTCTTCATCTTCTGTTTGTATTCCCCTTAAATCTTTCTCTTGCCTCATTTTATTGGCTAAGATTTCTAGTACCACATTCTGTTTTTTTTTCTCTAGTTTATATAAAAGTGATGATGATTTTGTTGTATGCAGTTTTAAAATAAAGAATATTTATTTAAGGAAGTGAATTGAAAGCATATTGTATGTAGTTTTATTAATTAATTAATTTATTCATTTGAACATACTATCCACAGTCTCTCTAGCCTTTTATTATGAAAGTAGATTGAATTTCCAGTACCACACTGCATTTATTTAAACATTCATGTGATGTTTTCCCTTGATTCCAATTTTGGCTTATATTTTTATGGTGAAAATACATACAGAGATCTCTACTAATATCGAGCTTCTAAATGTACTTTAATATATTGTTAATATTATATAATTCATTTATAGAATATCTTTAAAAACTATTCATCTCACAGAAGTCATCTCTATAATATTTAAATAGTTTTATTTCCCAATCTACCATCCCCATGATAAACTGCAATATAAATTCAACTTCTGTATTTTCAAAAGTTTAGATAACTCATGTAAATTGACATCAAATAGTAGCTGTCCCTTGGTTACTGAATTATGACATTTAACTTACATCCTCCAAGTAAGTTCTTCTATACTTTTTCAAATGGCAAGAACGATTATTTTAATATTTTCTAAATTACAATTGCCACCTTTCCTCCCTTTCCTCTTCTCCTGTGTACTATTGTCCTCTTTGCTTTCTCTAAAATTCATAACATCTATATATTCATAACATATATGTTCTAAAATATATTGATTCACCCTGCTCAGACTGTGTAAACTTCCATGTTTCTATATGATTTTAAGGCTGATTACTTGATATTGGATAATCAATTTGGGAGCTCTTTCCTAGGAAGAATATTTCTCCTACTCACAGCATTCCTAGGTCACCTACAATTCTTTGCCTGGGGTTGAGGCCTTGTGAGCTTTCTTCCATCTATGTCAACATATCTACTGGTGTATTCATTGTCCAGGTCTTTTTTAATCAGTCATGTCGCTGAGCCTTCAAGGGTATACCTTCTCTAACAATTCTAGAAATCATAATCCCATGAAAACTTCAAGTTCCTTTTATTCCTATAATATTTTCATCCTCTCTTGTGCTATATGATCCCTGAACTTTTAAGTCCAGTAACTGTTTTGTACATTGATCAGCTCTGATATGAAACACATGATCTTATTTTCTCAGTATTTTGATCAGTTGTGGTTTTCTGCAATGGTTTCTATCTGTTTCAAAAAGAGTCTCTTTGAATAGGGGTGTATAGCTATATTTATGTCAACTTGGCACAAGCTAGGGTCATTTGGGAAGAAGGAATATTATTTGAGAAAATGCCTTACACAATTGATCTATAGGAAAAACTGTAGATAATTTTCTTAATTGATGATGGATGTGGAAAGGCACAGCCCAATGGGGGCAGTGATACTGCTGTGCATGTGGTCCTGAATGACATCAGAAAGCAAATTGAGCAAGCTAAGGGGATCATGCCAGTCCTCCATGGTCTTTGCTTCAGTTCCTGCCTTCAGATTCCTGCAATGAGTTCTTACCCTGATTTCCCTCAATTATGGAGTATGACCTGAATGCTATGAGCTGAAATAAACCAGTTCCTTCTCGAGTTGTTTTAGGTTATGATGTTTTTATAAAAGGAACAGAAACTCTAAGGTAGAAATTGGTAAAAGTTTTATGTTATTGCTGTGACAGTCCTTACATGTTTTTTGGGAACAGTGTGGAAACATTTGAATATTGGGATAGTAAAGCCATTGAGTACTTACGGATAAGTGGTTGTTCTATTAGAGACTTAAGAATAAGAGCATTAAGAGAACTGCAGATAATGAAGGTCTGTCATCTGACGTTTCAGAGGGAAGTTAGAAAGTCCTTTCAAAATTCTAGGAGACTCATTTGATATTTAAAATAAGAATCTGTAATTCTGGTCAGCTGGGGTTGAAAAATCAGTTGTGATTAAGAAGTAGCCAGAATAAATGAAGTAAAATATTCTGTGAAGTGTCCTCAGAATCATCACACAGAAGCTGTAGTCCAGGGTAGGGCACTGCTGTGTTAAGAACTTAACTATTTAATTTGTATGAATTTACCAAATGGTACAAGTTTTAAAAGCATGAAGGGTCATAGAGAGAGATTAGCTGAGGATTGGCACCATGAGAGGCCAGAAGAGGTCATTGATAACTATGCAACCTCAGTTGAAGTAGAATTCCCAATATTAAAGGGATCATAGAGAGTGGTTGAGTCTTGGCACTATGTGGTAGGATAAAAATCCCTGAAGACAGTTCAGAAAATTTCAGCCCATTTACAGTGAAGATTCCAGAATTTTGGAGCTGCCAGTACAATGGGGTGACCACCAAGTACACCAGAATCTGTGAAGCTGGATTGAGTCTAGAAGAAAAGCTGCATGTGCAGTAGATGGAAAAGATGGAAAACTGGAGATTCCTATGCCTCTTGGGCACAGAGGATCATCAGTGGGTCAAAGATATCAAGTGTGAACTGTTTACAGTGTTGGACTTTGGTTTTGGGTAGATTCAAAGGTGCCTATGACCTGGTTCTTCCTTCATTGCATAAGGAAGTATTTAATTCAAAAATTACAGGAGCCAACAGTTATGAGACTTTATGTATTTTATAAAAATTATGTGATTTTAAAAAAGACGATATTTTAGAGAGGAAGAAGCTAATTTTTTGGTATCTGAAATTTTCAATTCTTTAGTAGTTATTCATACTTTCTTCTGTAACTTCCCTACCATTTTACACTCCAAACCACAATGTACAAATATTTCAGTAGCTCTGCACCTTTACATTTTCTTTTTTTGAGTGAAAAAATTATAAAATTGAAGAGAATTCATGTTAATGTGTTATCAATTTGTGTTCAATTTATGATGCTCTGCATTTGAAGACAAAGTAGAACAGATTAGGGTGTCCAGAAACAAAGCTATACTCAATGAGTGTATTAATCTATAATAAAGATGTGAAGACTAAAGAGTGACAAAATGAGTCTTCTTATTACTTGATATGAAGTAATCAAGATATACTCATGGAAAAACTAATATCAATAGCTTATAAATTATCTTCTGCCTATAATCTTAGCACTTAGGAGGGAAAAATCTTCATTATGAAGTTCAAATAATTCTAAACTAAATGGAAAATTCCATGATAGCATGGTCCACAGAGGGAGAATATACCTCAACAATCTAAAATAAAAAAATGGAACATTTACTTATAACATATGCGAATATCAAAGGTAAAATATTTCAAAGATTTTATTCTATGACTCAAAATTTTACTTTGCCTAGGAGATAAGAATGTAAGAGATACTTTGTATTGTTTTAGCTATAATCATTTGAATATGGTACCAAAATCACACACAGCAAGCAAAATTATTCAAAGAAAATAATAGGAAAATCAAAGCTTCTGCATAAGAGAAAGAATAGCAAAATAACAAACCATGCTACATGGCAAGAGAATATTATTTCCAAACTATATATTGCATAAGGGGATAATTTTCCAAAAAAATTAAGAATTCCTACAGCCAAGCTTTAAAAAAAAACCAGACAAACAGAAAACACAATGTAATTTCAAAATTAAGGGAAGGCCCTAAATAGAAATTTTTCAAAAAAGACATAAAATAAATGTACATTTAATGTACTGTTCGAGTGGATCTCTGACTCTTATACGTACTCTTAGGAATCTTTTATCTCTTGTTGGGTTGCCAAGTTAAATTCCAATATGATAGATTTTGCTTCATACTATTATATTTTATTTTGTAATGTTTGATTGTAATCTCTTAGAAGCCTGTTTGTTTCTAGTGAGTCACAGAATGGGAGTAGATCTGGAAGGGATTGAAGGCAGATAGGAACAGGGAGGGGAAAATATAATCAGAATATAATGAATAAGAAAATAATCTATTATAAATAGAAGAGAAAATGGACTTATAAATTTTGTCACTTTTTAGTACCCACTTCTCTTTATTCTCTGGAATATACATTCTCTTAGCAGAAATAGAATTTCTCTCTGTCTTGCAAACCAGCATTCTCTTTGTCTGCCCCTGCCCCTGCACCCTGACTCCTGCCTCTTGCCCATTTGTACTGAGCTACTTTGAACATTTCACAGCCCATCCCTTTTACTCAAATCTGTTATAGCAATGATTTGATAAATTTATGATGATATATTTTACATGATATGCAAAAAATTTACCACACACTTTACTCAGTGCTTTGGATAACTTGGCAGTGGAGTTATGGGAGATTATGAAACAACATATAGGCACAAGAAAACAACGTGGGTTTTCTGAAAGAGCAACAAGTATTCTTAGACCCTATATACATTTCTGTGTGTCTTGAATCTTACAAAAAAAAGCTCCAAATTCCAAGATTTGAGTCTTCATAACTGAAATCCAATTTCCTTGATTACATTTTCATTCTAAAAGCAAATCTGTTGAGAGTCTCATTTTTTTTTTTGATTTTTATTTTGTAGATATCCAAGATGACTTTATCCCATCTATCTTGGCTCAATTAGGTTATTATACACAGAAGTAATCACCAAAACTCTATACCCAAGAGAGCCAAAGAACTGTAGTCTGCTCTGAATGCAACTTATGCAAATAAACTCACACATATAGAAAATTTTGATTTTTTTTCTACTTTTTCTCTCACATACACAGATACAAACATAAACACACACAACATCACACACTGTATCAGCTCTCAACTAAGCAGTGGTTATTAGGGTAATACAGTTTCTCATTCAATGGCTTACTCAAATTTCACGCCCATTCTACTCTGTGTAAATCTATGTGACGAACTTTATACAGATAATGAATGAAAGTTAGAATGGCTTGTATTTGTTACAAAGAAGTCTCAGGTCCTCACAAACAGGGCTTTCTATATCCAAAACTTAACTGTTCATCTTTATCCATGATATTTATCTAACAGGTAATACTGCTATATCATTATGTGTTTTCAAAATACACAGAAGAGGAACCTGAAGAAATGACTACTGCTGTTTAGTATCTGTTCTGTATCTCTGATTTCATATATCACTCAGATCTGTGACATAGATTGTTATACTGTGCCAGGATGATCATAAGACCTACTTATCTCCACTATTTCAAATGTTTTAAAAGTTTCTCCTTTTGATATCCTGGACACCTTCGGCATCATAGGATAAACTAAAAACCTAACCACATGATATCATGACTTTGATGAGTTTTGTTTACCCTCACTCCAGACTTAGGAAAATACCATTCACAGAACAATTTATTCTATGAGAAATAAAAGAAACACAGGGGCTAAATTGATTTGAACTTGATTGGTATTTTTTATCTGGCTATTTCTGTTGCTTGCTATCTTCCATGGATGCAGTATTGAAGACTGAAGATGTATTTCTACTGTAACTCTCTCCTTTTTTACTTATTCCAAAACCAAAAGGCAGTGGTCTTTTAGAGTTTTTAATTTCCTTTACATTATAGTTTCCTTGCCCTGTCTAGACACTGTGAAACCTTTCAGTCTGTTTACTCAGGCATTGTTCTCTTAGACAAATGCACAGGGAAAAGATGGCATTGAGGGATTTCATTTATAATGAAATTATCATATTCATTGATGTCCTTATTTTCATGATTAAAATTTAAATTAAGAGTTTACTTTCTCTTTACAGTTTTACAATTGTAATCTTTTTTCTCAAGCTTAATAATTTTATGTTGTAAGATAACAATGGAGAAAGTAATAACATGCATCAATATATTCACTATCCCAGGTCTTTGAGTACCTACTATTGTACATGAGGACAAGAAATTGAGTAAATCACAGGCAAGGGTCTGTATTTTTGGCTCATGAGAAATTATTGATTATCTATAGGTTATGTACAGAACTTATTGATTATGTTCCACTTTGCTTCACTCAGGCCAAATTGATATTGAACACCAACCACAATCGAATGTTTATACCATGCAGATAAGAAAAAAAACTATAAATCAAGACTATTTTGTGGCCAACTTTGGGGTTTGTTTGTTTTTTGTGAGTTGACCATTAAGCATTTACAAGTATATTATTGCCCTAGGCAGATGACAAAATGTTTAGAGATGATATCAATAACTTATATGTAAAATAACTGCCACTCAGTATGATGAGTCATGTATAGTAGAGGTCAGGCATTCAACAAAATACCAGAAATACCTGTGCTATCTTACAGCTCTTTATACAAGCTTCATTGTCCCTAATAATCTAGCAAACATGGTAGCAACATCCACACATGCACTGCACTTCCACATAATAATGTAGTATCTGATAGTGTTAGCATGTAATCACAGAAATATGCAAGTTTTCAACAAAAATATTCTGACACCTGTTAAAATGAAAATATTCACTTTATTTGGAAACAATCATGATTAGAACAAGGGACACTAACTTGGTGTCTGGAATGAACTGAGAGAAAACATTGCTAAAAGAAAAGGGAATGTGGGAGTTTATGTACAGAAGTTAAAGTAATAGAATAGGCAAATGGGAAAAAATGTGAATGGGACTTTTCCCTGGAATAATCTAATGAGATTCTTGCAGAAAGGGAAGTCAAGCTATTCCAGTACAATCTGAGTGATAGTAAGAGATTAACAGTGTGAACAGATTTTGAAAATTAGGATTCTCTTAAAATGATTTAATTGCAACTCATTATAATGCTAGGCTATGTAAAGGATAACTTAAAAACCCCAAGGTAGGCCAAGATAAGTAAACAATTCAGTAAAGTATAAATGGAAGTGTTACTGCCATTGCTTTCCCTCAGTTTGTCCCAATATAGTTAACAAGAACAATATAAACCCTCCAAGCCTAACAAATACTCTTTCTGTTAGTTGAAAATGAATTCTAGCTGGAATAAAAATATAAAAGTTTGACAAAAAATAATGGCTATAATGAATCTACCTTAGATATATGACCTGTTTTAAGATTATTTTATTCTAAAGTTTACACTGCTTTGCATCTTTTAACATTTTTTATGAGATACACTTAATACTCAGCATTATGATAGAAGTTTATGAATACTTGCATATTTGAATCATAAAGTAAAAGACTTCAATATTTATACCTTACAATTCATCTAATGATTCTCTCCATGTTCACCTTGCTAAACCTGAATGGAGGTGGGCAGTCCTTGGACTTCCCACAGGTCAGGGAACCCTGATTGCACTTCGAGCTGATGAGGGAGGGGAACTTGATCGGGGGAGGGGGAGGGAAATGGGAGGCGGTGGTGGGGAGGAGGCAGAAATCCTTAATAAATAAATAAAATTAAAAAAACAATGATAATAATAGAAAAAAACCCAAAACTGAATTGTGGAAAATAATAATAGGATATGATATGGTGATAATAGCACATTTCTGCTAAAATTTATAATTTTGACAGTATCCATATTAGGATAGGTCAGTGCCAGCAACAGAAATAGAGAAGTCTTGATGAAAGGACAAAAGAGGATAAAATAGCTAAAGTTTATCAGTATGCTTCATTCGTACAATAAGACAATAAAAGGTTATTGAGTCTAGACATTTTTGTCTTTTATTTGCTTAAAATTTACATATTTATGGACTAACTTGTGATAATTCAATACATTTATGCTTTGCATGGTATTAAAACAACTATAAGTATGCATATCCTCTCAAACATTTAAATAATAGAGTATTACTTTATTTTACATTTATTTCAGTCAAGTAATGCTTCACATAGGATATCACATTGTAACAATGCTTATTGAGAATAACAAGCATAAATATACAGCAAAAACTACTAAAATACTTTTATTCATTTTTTGCTGCTAAAATAATACAGCAGATTATTGTAGAAAGGAGCAGTGGGCTGTGTTCCTGCCACCCGGCTCACAGCTGCCTGGCTAGCTTATGCCCTGAAATAACAACACACAAACTGTATTCATTTAAACACTGCTTGACCCATTAGTTCCAGTCTCTTATTGGCTAATTCTCACATCTTGCTTTAACCCATATTAAGTAATCTATGTAGCACCACGAGGTGATGTCTTACCAGGAAGGATTGAGCATGTCTGACCTGACAGCTGGCCCCATGGCATCTGGCTCCCTGTCTTCTTCCTCCCAGCATTCTATTCTGCTTACTCCACCTACCTAATTTTCTGTCCTAATAAAGGGCCAAGACAGTCTCTTATTTAACCAATGAAATCAACACAAAACAGAAGACTTTCCCACATCAGAGTATGAGAGGTAGTAGTACAAGTGGTGAAGGATAGTTTTCCATAAGTAAGGCGAGATGCTTTTGACCTCTCAGCATTGACAATGCTATAAAACTCCACATGGTTCTATATGTGTATATGTATTCTTGTTCAATATATGTTCTTAACTTTGTATAAGGAAATGTGTGGTTCCAATGTATTTTCTTAATATGAGGTATTGACAATTCATATCAGGCCTCTAAATGTTAAACTTAAAGTGATTAATCCTTTTCCCCACTTCAGTCAGTATAACATGAAGTTTGTTAATCACTACTATAAATAATTGGGTTTCTTGGCCTAAAAGCCATTCATTTTTGACAATATCCCCTTGGGGTAGGACAGTGTTTCTCATCTCAGCATTATTGATATTTTTACCTAGATAATGTATTGCTGCATGAAGTATGCATGTCTAATATAGAATTTTCAGTATCATCCCAGCTCTCTATTAGGTAGCATTAGCAATCGGCCTTCCTATATTAACATGGAAAAATGTCTCTTGACAATATTATACAGTGCACTGGACATAATTTCAACAGACCAAGGAATTATTTAATAATTATTGTGGTTTCACTATTACAATTTTAGATAAAACTATAAGTGATTCTTTTAAAAAAATGCATTACAAAGAAAACACATATTTAAAGTCTTTTGCTAACTCTTTTAAGATGTATTTTTTGAAAGATTTTTAAAATATTATTTGACGATTGCGTACAGCAATATAGCCAAGTAAACTTCATAGCATAGTATACTTTAACTATTGTGATTACGTAAGAGAAGGTTTTACCAAGATATATATATATATATATATATATATATATATATATATATATATATATATATATGAAGGCTCTCAAGGTGCGTAAGGCATCAACACAATGACTTATCATAGTTACCAAAACTATAACTTAAAGCTGCATTTTTGTCATTTTTATAACTTTGCAAAAGTTCCAAATTAAACAAAATGAAGAATAAAAATAAAATAAAATACACAATGTGCTGTGTTATGGAGGTATTGAGCATACATATAGGATAATACAAATGAATAAAAAGACTAACCATATTTAAATGAATATTTAGAAAATTAAGATAGATAAAATTAACATCAATATTATTTTATGTGAATTTTTATTGTGTCATCTCAAATAACTTAGTTTATGGTAGTAAATTTAATATATTATCAATTCTGTTAGGGATAATTTAATAATTATTGATTAATGTTTAAAATTAATTTTAAAAATTAATATGCTAAAAATAAGCAACAAAATGTTTACACATTAGTACCATATATATGCTTATATTTCTGTTATTATTGTTTTTATTGTCAGTGAGGGCCATAAAACATCAATACCAGGACCTCCTAATTTGCAAAAAACACTAATTTTATTAATTGCCAGCAGTGTTTTTCTATTTTTAATAACACAAAAGAATTGTAAATATTTATGGGGTGAGTGTGTTTCCTGACCAGACAAACTGCTGAAGGCTACTCCACACCTCTCCTGAATGAGCAGAATTTCCTGCTTGAACTGGAGGCTGGAAAGATCTGGGATTTTCTTTTAAAAAAAAATAGTGCAATAACCTGCTATGTCCTTAAAGTAGATTCAATGCTTGTGACAGCATAAGCCTCTACTTCTGTCAATATCTCCTATGTTATAATTAATGACAACTTCTGGGGGTCTCTTGCTTATTTATTTCCCTGCAAAGTAGATGTTTTTCAGTGTTATTCTTGAGAGTAAGGATAGTATGCTATATGAGCTAATCTGTTTTTGTGTGTGTGTGTGTGTGTGTATGTGTTACTTTTGTGCTGCAAAACATCTCTGTCATATCACCATGGTATTCCAATAACACAGATAAAATATATTAAGTGTGCCAGTTATGGTTATGTTTTGCTTTGCTTTTAGTTAGTGCAATGAATCGTGAAAAGCATCTCTGCCAGGTATCTTGCCCAAATCACTATCTTTGCCTTTGAAAATACATATTCATACAAAGAGTAAATTTAATATAATTCATAGATCTTCAGCTTAGTATTCATTGCCAAAAGTTCACATGTTAAACTGTCACATTTCCCCTTTTGTTTCTTTTATAAATAAGTCTCTCATGAGTGTCTGCTTATGGATGTTTCCTGTTCTCTTATAATCATTTTTATAATATATAACTTGTAAACCAAACTGACATAATCATTAATATCATTAATTAATTAATTAAGAAAATTCAAACTAAGAATCAACAAGTTTTAAAAATTTGATCCAGTTTTCAAAATCAAAAAATATGCTGGACAATAATTTAAATACACACAAAAAATGTAGATACCTAAAAGTCCCATAAAAAGAATCTCAACCTTAACAGTTCTAATGAAAGCACAATTTAACACCTGAGGGTCTTTAGTCTGGTTTGTTTTACACCTTTTTCAACAGGGCAGATCATATCCTGCTTCTTCTGTGATAGGGCAGGTCTCTGGAAAGAGCTTCCTTCTTCCCAGAATACTCCTGTTCAATTTACCCCACCTCTACTTCCTGTCTGATTTCCCTACCTATACTTCCTGCCTTGCTACTAGCCCATCAGAGTTTATTTAAAATATAATTGACAGAATATATAATTGTCCTGCACCATTTCCCCCTCTTTCTTTTTAAAACAAAGGAAAATATGCATAGTCCACTTTTTGGGAATGTGGGCATATTTTTCCACGCTACTTCTTGCTGGTTGGGGTGCCATTAATCTTATGTGGATCTTTAGAAAATTTAGAATTATGATCAAGTCCTGACTGGAGGTCCTCTGAGATTTGATCATCTCAGGCAGCAGCCTTGAATCTGTTCTGGATGGAGAACTCACACATCTTGGCCATCTGTTTTTACTAGAGATTTCTCAGGTGGTCTTCCTTAATCAAACCTGATTTTTCTTAACTCAGAATGAATCCACAACCTCTCATTTCCCCATCTGTTCTTACTAGAGATTTCTCAGGTGGTCTTCCTTAATTAAACCTGATTTTTCTTAACTCAGAATGAATTCACAGCCTCTCATTTCCTTGAAAACCAAAGAAAACCTCTTCTCCAAAGTAACATATCTTTTGACTTCAATTTTGAAGTCAAGGCATTTTTAAAACACCTATCTTGGATTAATTTAGCAGCACTTATAAACAAATATCTTTTAGTAGCTATTGCTACATCCTCAGCATTCAAAGAATTCAAAGAGAGCACAATGACATACTGTATCCACATTTGCTGCATGTTTTCCATGTTTATGCAGCTTTATTTTAAACTCTATTTCTTAATTTTTAATTTTTGGCTTTTTGAGACAGGGTTTCTGTTTATCCTTGTCCTGTAACTCACTCTGTAGACCAGACTGTCCTTCAGCTCACAGAGATCCACCTGTCTCTGCCTCATCAGTGCTGGGATTAAAGGTGAGTGCTACCATACCTTGAACTCACAGAGATCTGTCTGCCTCTGCCTCACAGGCATTGGGATTAAGGTTGTGTATCACCACATCCAACCACTCTCTTTCTTTTTTATTTTAAGGACTTTAACCTTTTACTTTTCTCTACCAAGCCTGCAAATATTTTTAAAAACACTGTAAACCATTTAGAGGGTTATTTTTGTCTTTGAATCTACCTTTACTGTACCTCTCTTTTTCTGACCCCATGAGTCTTTAATTTACTAAGCAATATGGGTAGGATTAAAGCCGTGGCTTTGACAGCTGGATCCAGCCCATTTCTTAGCTTTCTAAGATTTCAGCCTCATGGAGGGGGTACCGGCTGTAGCCACATTTATTGCCACAACTCTACAGCATTTCAAGTTCCCTGCCAGCAAGCAAGCTGCAGCAGTGTTCTCCCAAACCACACTCAAATGCTTCATAGTCAGACAGCCTGCCTTAAAGATTTAGAGTTTGCCCTGCCAAGATAGCTCAGAAGGCTGGCATTTTAAAATGCACAGCTTTTTTCCTGCTATGGCTGAACACCAAAAAGCATGCAGTCAGCTTTTTATCAACACTATTTAAGTGTTTCTGGGCAGGACCTCTTAGAAGAGCTGAAAAGTTTTGCAGCTAAACTGAGTCAAGAAGCCTCTCTTAAAAGAGAGCACTTGCCTCTAGCAAGCAGAGCAGACCCAAGGAATTGCTGCTATCAAGAAGACATGCTTCACTCTATTTTTGCTTTCTGTCTAGAATTACTTCCCAAGCTCTCTCAGGTTTTATGTGGATGCAGTTGTCCACGTGTTGGGCATAATTCAAGAACATGAGTGGACTGCTTTGTTGGGTTTTCTGTCCTGCTCTGTTCCTGAAGCTGGTAAGCCCCAAAGAAAATCACACAGAGGTTTCAATAAGTTATAAAACTGATTGGCCCATTAGCTCAGGTTTCTTATTAGTTCTTGTAGCTTATGTTAACCCATTATTCTTATATATGTTAGTCACATGGCTCAGTACCTTTTTCAGCAGGGCAGGTCATATCCTGCTTCTTCCATGGTCTGGGCAGGATTCTGGAAAGTGCTTCCTTCTTCACAGAATACACCTTTTATCTTTGTCCCATGTCTACTTCCTGTCTGATTTTCCTGTCTATATTTCCTGCCTGGCTACTGGCCAATCGGAGTTTACTTAAAATATAATTGAGAAAACATAGAATCGTTCTGCACCAGACAGCTAACATCAAATTAACTGGAGAGAAATTTGAAGCCATTCCACTAATTAGGAAAAAAACAAGTCTGTCAATTCTCTCCATTACTTTTCAATATAGTGCTTGGAGTTCTAGCAATAGCAATAGGACAACATAAGGAGCTCAAGGGGATTCAAATTGGAAAGGAAGAAGTCAAATTTTCATTATTTGCAGATGATATGATAGTGCACAGAAGTGACCCAAAAAACTCTACCAAAGAACTTCTACAACTGATAAATACCTTCAGTAATGTGTCAGGATATAAGGTCAACTCAAAAAAAAAATCAGTAGCCATCCTATACACAAACAATAAAGAAGCAGAGAGGGAAATCAGAGAAATATCACCTTTCAAAATAGTCACAAATAGCATAAAGTATATCACAGTAACACTAACCAAGGAAGTGAAAGATCTATTTGACAAGAACTTTAAGGCTTTGAAGAAAGAAATTGAAGAGGATGCCAGAAAATGGAATGATCTCCCATGCTCTTGGATTGGTAGGATCAACATAGTAAAAATAGCAATTCTACCAATCTATAGATTCAATGCAATCACCATTAATATCACAATAAAATTCTTCACAGACCTTGAGAGATCAATAATCAACTTTATATAGAAAAACAAAAAAGGATAGCCAAAATAATCCTATACAATAAAGGTATAACTTGTATTGGAGGCATTACTATCCCTGACATCAAACTCTATTACAGAAATACAGTAATGAAAACAGCTTGGTATTGGCATAAAAACAGAGACATTGACCAATGAAATCAAATTGAAGACCCGGATATTAATCCACACACCTATGAATACCTGATTTTTGACAAAGAAACTAAAATTATACAATGGAAGAAAGAAAACATCTTCAACAAATGGTTCTGCCATAAGTGGATGTCAACCTGTAGAAGAATCAAAATATATCCATATTTATTACCGTGCACAAAACTCAGGTCCAAATGGATTAAAGAACTCAATATAAATCTGATCATACTAAACCTGATAGAAGAGAAAGTGGGAAGTAGCATGCAATGTAAGAGCACAAGAGACCGCTTCCTACATATACCCTAAGTGGTATAGACAATAAGAGCAACAATGAATAAATGGGACCTCCTGAAACTGAGAAGCTTCTGTAAAGCAAAGGACACAGTTATTAAGACAAAAAGGCAACCTACTGAATGGGAGAAGATTTTCACCAACCCCACATCAGATAGATGTCTGATCTCCAAAACATATAAAGAAAGAACTCAAGAAAATAGACATTAAAATTCTAAATAACCCAATTAAAAAATGTGGTACTGAACTGAACAGAGAATTCTCAACAGAAGAATTTCAAATGGCCAAGAGATACTTAAGAACATGGTCAACTTCCTTAGCTATCAGGGAAATGCAAATCAAAACAACTTTACATTCTTACACCTGTCAGAAGGCTAAAATACAAAACACCAATGATAGATTATTTTGGATAGTATGTGGTGTAAGGGGAACCCTCCTCCATTGCTGGTGGGATTGCAAACTTGTGCAACCACTTTATTAATCAGTGTGGTGGTTTCTCAGAAAATTGTGAGTCAACCTATCTCAGGATCAAGCAATACCACTCTTGGGAATATACCCCAAAATGGCCAATCATACTACAGAAATATTTGTTCAACTATGTTCGTAGCAGTATTATTTGTCACAGTCAGAACCTGAAAACCAAGTAGATGCCCCTCAATGGAAGAATGGATAAAGAAAGTGTGGCACATCTATACATTAGAGTACTACTCAGAGGTAAAAAACCAATGACATTTTGAATTTTGCAAGCAAATGAATGGAAATAGAAAACATTACCCTGAGTGAGATAAGCCAGACCCAAAATATGAATAGGGTATGTACTCACTCATTAGTGGATTCTAGCCCTAAACAAAGGACATTGTGTCTATAGTTCATGATCCTAGAGAAGCTAAGTAATAAGGTGAATCCAAAGGAAAATGTATATAGATCCTTATGGAAATTGAAAGCAGACAAGATCACCAGGAAAAAGTTGGGAGCATGGGTGTGGGGTTAGAGGGAAGGGCAGAGGGGGAGAGAAAAGAGAGAAGGGGGTGTTTGGGGAGAACTAGCGGGAGTGGGATGGTTGAGATAGAGCAAAGACGGATATGGGAGTAAGGAAGGAAATATTTTAATTGAGGGAGCCATTTTGTGGTTGGCAAGAGGCTTGGCTCTGGAGAGGTTCCCAGGAGTCCAAGGGAATGACACCAACTAGGACTCTGGTCAGTGGAGGAGAGGGTGTCTAAACTGGCCTTGTCCCATAGTCAGTTTGATGACTATCTTGAACATCACCATAGAACCTTTGTCCATCATTAGATGGAGACAGAGACAGCACATTGGAGCACTGGACTGAGCTTCCAAGGTCCAGTTGAAAAGCAGAAGGGAGAATATGAGCAAGGAAGTCAGGACAACGAGGGGTTGATTCACCTACTGAGACAGTGTTCTTGAGATAATAGGTGCTTACCAACTCCAGTTGGTCTGGGACTCAACGAGGAGCATGGGCTCAAACTGGACCCTCTAAATATGGCTGACAATTGGGGCAGACTGAGGGGCCAAGGATAATGGCACTTGGATTTGTCTGTACTGCATTACTGGCTTTTTGGGACCTTATTATCTTTGGATGCATACCTTTCTAAGGCTGGATGTAGGGGGAGAACCTAGGACTTCATACAGGGCAGGGTGCCTTGCCCTCTCTTAATACTGAAGGGGGTGAGGGGAAAGTTGTGTGGAGGAGTGAGAGGTTAGTGGGAGGAGGAGAGAAAGTGGAACTTTTAGTGATATTATTTATAAAGTAATTAAAAAGAGGAAAAATAAATAAATAAGTAGTTATAAGTATTAGTCCAAAAGTCAGAATTATATGCTATTCTCATGGTACTAACAGATTTTTATGGAACCTCTCAAAATAGTTAATGATTTGCAATATTCAGAAAAAGTTGTTTTGCATATTGAAACTGATTCATCTTAAACTCTGTTCTGCCTGAGATGATGTTTTAAGCCTAAAGTTGAACATTTAAATTCTGAAGAAACCAATTTGAATGTCAAGATTCTGGTGAAATTAATGTTAAGTCTGCACTTGTGTCTACTAGACCTGTAATGACAATGCCATTCATTTATATTTTTAACTTTGGTCTTTGTTAATCTATAGTAGTTTGCTGAAATAAATGCTTTCTGGTTTTTCCTAAATTTTTGCCTTCTCATTTTTGGCTGTTTTATCATCCACAGCAGTATAGTTAAGTTGATTATCCCTTCACTTAATTGTTCCATTTTTGTATCATGCATTGTGTAATCATACAGAGACCTAAAACTTTCTAACATAATTATGTTTCCATTTTTTTAATATTGGAAAAACCCTCTTTAAAATAATTTATTCCTTTAAGAATTCCCAATTTTCTCACTATATCTGCTGACAGTGATGATGAAGCTATGAAGCTGACTGCTGCTGTGTAGAAGAGTAGAAGCCTGAGTTTCAAGGCAACTATCTACTTTAACAACAACCTGAGAAGGGGGTCCACCAGGAGAGAATAAAGGAAAACCGAGCTGGTAGGTTGGTGATTCTGGCCATGTGTAGCTCGGACCTATCCTGGTGGCTGCAAAGTTATAGGCAAATGGCTTTTTGTGAATTCATATCCTAAAAGTTGTGCAACACATGTAGTATGAATTCTAATTGTTCTTAATAATAAAAACTTGGAGACAGATATTGGGGGTGAATGCTGAGTGATCAGAGAAATAATGCCAAGAAGCCACTAGAGAGACCTTTTAACTCTATTGAATCATCAAACTGAAGGGGAAATACTGTCTCTACCAATCCTTTGACTGCATATTCAGACTGTATCTTCAAACTGCTATTTTAGACTACATCTGAGCCCTTATCCTCTCCCACCTCATATACCTCTCTCTGCCCAGGAATATGCTTTCCTGTCTCTCCCTCCTTAGTGTTGGGATAAAGGTGTATGACTCCCAAACACTGGGATTAAAGGTGTGAGCAACCACTTCCTAGTTTTGTTTCTCTTTGAGACTGGATCAATCTAGTATAGGTGGACTTGAACTCACATAGATTCCAGTGCCTCTTCCAACTGACTTCTGGGATTAAAAGGGTGTGCCACCACTGTTTGTTCTCTCTGCCTAACTAATGGCTTAGCTCTGCACTCTATTCTTCAGGCTAGATTTATTTGCTAAATTATAAACAAAATATCACTATGAAATGACATGAGAACAATGTTTTCTTTCTCTTTTCCTCACAACAGTATTCCAATGCCTTTGCTAAATATTTTATGGTTTATAAGTACTTATTAAATCTTACATTAAGCATTAATACTCTCCAACTATTTCAACATATATTTATTATGTATTATGCAGTACTATGCCACTCACCAGATATATACTGGGTACCAGGAGTTGTGATTTTGGCTGTGCACTGTAGTACATTCCTTTAATCCAGTGCTCAGGAAGCAGAAGCACATGGATCTCTGTGAGTTCAAAGCTAGTCTATTGTATATTATTTCCGAACCCATGCAGTGCAACATTGTCAGAATCTATCTCAAAATAAAACAGTAACAGTTTGGCATTGGTATTGTATACAAACCACTTAGCATTATAAGTGAAAAGAATTGTGAGTTTACAGTTTAATTTGTTAATAGAGAAAGACAAGTAGGCACACAAAGAACTGTAGGAGCCTCGACAGCAAGGAGAATCTTATACAAACTCTGATATGAGGAAACAGTTCTTAAATATGGAAAAGAGGGTTCACATTAATGGAGAAGATAATCAAGTTGAATTCTAGAGCAGAACATGTGAACTCATAGTCAGTATATATTTCCAAGAACATATGTGCTCTATTATAAAAATCATTTTACTTTGCTCTTTATAAAAATAAGTTGCAGACTTGTAAGTTTATAACTGTAGCATATTGAGTAAACTTCCAAAAACAAGTGGGAACATAAGTAGGATTATCCTGACTTTCAAAAGATTTTGAATCATTTCTTTCAATCAATCTTAGTGTTGAATACCAGTATGTAATGAGACAAAATTAGAATCGGCCTGATGGAAATAAGGCAATATACAGAAGATTTTATTTATTTTATAGAAGAATATGAAAGGCAGAAAGTAGTTTCCTTTATTCTAGAATATACTGTTTTCCCTCTTTGCTTCAAGTGGCTTCTTCCTTGTCTCCAACATTAATACTTGAATGAGAAGAGGTTGTTTTCATGGAGATTATCAAATTTAATCCTTCACAGCAGTAACTTAATGTCTTAGCTAGGAAACAGAGAAAGTCTTTGCTCTGAACTTATTTCTCCAACCCAAATACTCTTAAAGTACAAATCTTCTTGTATTTGATAGTAAGGCCTTTTTTGAAATCTTAAAATTGGGAATCTGATTCAATGGATTGTAGAACAGGACATAATTCTTTTCTCTCTCTCTCTCTCTCTCTCTCTCTCTCTCTCTCTCTCTCTCTCTCTTTCTCTCTTTGTGAGTTCAAGGCCAGCCTGGTCTACAAG
>NC_022026.1:19094555-19109119 GCF_000317375.1 Microtus ochrogaster
AGATCAAACTAATGATTTTTGACTACCCAATCCCACCCTGGATTTTCAGGGAGATTTGTAAAGCCAATGCATAAAACATAACAAATATTTCCTTAAAAATCCACCGTACTTCTGGCATTGTAAGATATATTATCCAAGAAAGTGATTCTTAAATCACCACATCTCCAATGCATATTGCTTTAGTAGTGTTGTGTTATACTTTGGGGAAAGTGTCAAAATGTTCAGGCAAGCCACAACTGTGTTAACTGACTTCAAATCTAGCAGAGCCAAAAGCTAAGCAGATGAAGGCAGCAGAAAATCCTGCAACAGTCTATAAGTCACAGAGAGTATTTGAATCATCTGGTACCTGTCAAAGACAGATTGGTAAGTGTGCAACATCTTGCTTGTCTTGACATTAGAGATGCCATGGATGATTCACCTAATAATACTCTGGCAGCATCTCTGATAAGCAACTTGATTCTTCAGAGGTGTCTACATTAAAACTACAGGAAGATTTTGCTAGAGTTTTGTAAAAAAAAAAGTTTGTATTTCTTTTGTGATCTGACAAGTGACTTTGTGAATGTCAGTGTACATTGAACTTTGCTTTGTACATTATTTTCCAGCAAAAGAAATGGCACATACATGCCAATTTGTATTATAACAAAATACTACAGATATTTTGTTATTGTTTTGAACACTTCACAGTTGGATCTGGAGACACATTTCTTAAGCCAATGTCTAGGGATAATTATGGAAAGATATTTGGAACAAACAACCATGACCCTAATTCCATGTTTTTCTACCCAAATTTATAAGAAAGCCAAAACTTAATATGATATACAAGGCCTGGCAAGAAAGTAATGACATAGAACACTTACCAAAGGGATGAACAATTATGCGAACAAGTGAGGAATTTCCTTTTCAAAAAGCAGTCCCTTAGAAACTCAGATATTTTCTAATAATATTGGCAATGCATTAAACTTCTGGAATCCCATTCAAAAATTAACTTGTGTTTTATTGAATGATTTCCATGTCATACATATGCCATTTGTAACTGGAAAATAGGTTGTTTTGGGCAGCAAAAATATACTCAAAATTTGTTTCCAAATAAATTGTCAGCTAAGTATACTATTAATACATTGGGACTAAAAATAATGTGATAGTATATAATAGATAGGTTTAAACTTTATGTGGCTCTAGAATTAGCTTTGGAAAGCCAGGCAGTGATGACACAAGCCTTTAATCCCAACACTCAGGTGGCAGAGACAGATGGATCTCTGTGAGTTCTAGGTCAGCCTGTTCTACAAGAGCTGTTACCAGGACAGGCTCCAAAGCTACAGTAAAAACCCTGTGGAAGGTCCTTTTGTCTATGTGTTGCTCTTATTGGTTAATGAATAAAGAACTGCTTTGGGCCTATGGCAGGTAAGAACAAACTTAGGTGGGGAAACCTAGGCTGAATGCTGGGAGAAAGGAGGTAGAGTCAGAGAGATGCCCGGGAACCACCAGAATCAGACATGTCAAAACTTTGCCAATAAGCCACTGCCATGTGGTGATACACAAATTAATAGAGATGGGTTAAATTAATATGTAAGAGTTAGCCAATAAGATGCTAGAGCTAATGGGCCAAGCAGTGATTTAATTAATATAGTTTGTGTGTGATTAAGAAAGCAGGTGGGAACCAACAAGCAGCACCCTCTTCCAACAAAACCCTGTCTCAAAAAACAAAAAAAAAAGCTACAGGAAAATTTTGAGAAAAAGGATCATAAATTGAATAAATATATATAGTTTTCCAAGAGGCGTGTGTACAAAAAGAACACATGCATAAAGGGATATATTTTAATATATGCTATATCATTTTTATGTGACAAAACACAGAACTAAAACAATTTAAGGAAGAATGGATTTTTCGTGTGTTATGGGTCCATAAGATAGATTCTCAGATAAGAGCAAGAAGATGGCTTAGCATATTTTGTTTTGCTTTCATATATGTTGGATGCATGAGAAATAATAGAAAGTAGGATGAGAATATAAACCATAAAAGCCTTCCATAGTGACATACTTCCCCAGGAAGGCTCCATGTTATAAAGCTTCCATAATCTCCCTGAAATAGCATCATCAAAGTATTCAAATACATGAGCTTATGGAAAGGAATATCTTACTTAAACCATATTGGACCTCTGGTCCTCATAGGCTCATGGCCATATCTTAATGGAAAATAAATTTAGTCTAACTTAAAAGTTCCTCGATACTTTAGTAATCTCAACGCTGTTCAAAAATCCAATTTTCTAAAAGCCAATATAGTTAGGTTTTTGGAACAACAACTCCATTTCTCCTTGCATCAATATTTGAATTAGTTATTTTTCTATTGTTATGATAAAAAACCCTGTAACCAAAAGCAGCTTAAAGAAAAAAAATGATTTATTTTGGTTTATGGTTCCAGAGAGATAGGGTTCAACAAGGTTGAAATGAGTTGGTAAGATAACAGGAAGCTGACTGATCACACTTATATCCATATACAGATGAAACAGAAACAGAGAATACTGAGTGAAGTGCATCTGATAAATATTCAAAATTCCCCAGCAATAAAGTACTTTTCAAACAATGTTACTTTTACTAAAGGTTCCGTGACCTCCATAAACAGCTCTACCCATAGGTATCAAGTGTTCAAATACATGAGCTAATGGGGGAAATTTTCCAATGAACCAAGTACGAATATACGAATATGACTCGTGATCAACCAACTAATTCAAATGATTAAGTGATGAAGCATATTTTTCTAGACTGTATATTTATTGTGTGTCTAAGTGCTAAGTAATGTTAAGAAGGTCAGAGAGAGCCATATCTCACTGAACATTGAAGAACATGATAGGGAAATTAGACATATTCTAAATATAGAAGACATAGCTGTACTTTTTTAAGAAGATGGTTTATACAGTCTAGATTGTTTTTGTTTTCCTCTCATAATGGACTTTAGAGGTGATAAGTGAATGGTGAGATCCACGAGAAGTCCTTAAAAGGACACTAGTCATGATACAATCAGAAAGAGAATTTTTATTATACTACATGCATGTGGGGTCATACACACCTGTACAATATGATGACCTTGATAGGGATATGTCAGCTCCTTTTAAGCATAGCTACAGGAATTTTAAAAGCACTGTGACCATTCTACTTAGGATTGACTTATGCAAGTAGCAATCATATTAGTACATTTCTAATTGATTAGGGATAGAGAGGTGGTCCAAGGCTATCGTTTTTCCGTTCTTGAGAAAGTCTAGTCAAGGCCCAGGCTTTGTCCTTATTTGATTATCACCTATGAGGGGAGAGGTGTTGGTCCAGACATACATAACTCATCTATGTCAAGGGCATTGGTGATTGATTGTCCTTTGTTTGTGAACTGAGACCTACTTCTTAACTGAGTTATTATCAGCCTTTCATGATATTTCCCTGACTCTCTCAGTGAGTATGAAACATATACAGGTCTTGATTTTGCGAATTAAAAGATAGTGTTAAATGAGATAGTAACTAAACAATAAGAAAAATGATTATAATTAAGAACTATTTAGGAAACATACAAGAACACCATTTGTAATCATTCTCTTTTATGCCTCTCAACATATGCTGACAGGATCATACCAAAATACAGATACCATTTTCTGATTAGCTGCTTAGTAGAATGGTAAATTTGAGAGACTAGTTGAACTGAAAAAATAAGCCTACATGACTGATAATGTTTTCAATGTATTGCTAAAATAATATAAATTTAGAACTATATTTTTGAACATTAAACATAGATTGGAATAGATTTTGAATATTTTTCCTACACTTTAATATGTGTTGTCAAATTCAACTATACTTTCAAGTTCATTTTTAGCAGAATTTATTTTTTGACACAGCTTGCTAGTTTGGCAGAATTTTATGGTGGGAGTTCTTGATAACTAATTTCTTTAAATGGAAATGGTATGATTAATTTATATATGAATTTTTTTTCTCTGATATCAGCTGTTGCTGTAGCAAACCATCAAATGAAGCAGCATTGTGATAAAGATTTCCTCTCATTATGACAGATTGACCTGATAGTAATTATTTATAGTTAGAAATGCTAATGATATATTTTAGAAAATTGTCCTGGAAGCAGAAAGTCCCAATTAGAGCACAAAGAAGATCAGATCAACCTGTCATCTGCACTGGAGTTAGCTCTGCTGCCTGACTAATAAGGTTTCTGTTGTCCAGTGAATACACTGGGTATTGAATCCTCATTCATTTTGGTTGAATATGTATTGGAAAGTTCCTCCTATAGCTGCTCTATAAAACTCAATAATTTTCTGAGTAGAAAAATGTCAGATTATAAGGTGGAAGACACATTCACAAGGGAAATAAAACTGGGAAACTTCACCTAAATGCTCTGACCAAGATGATACAATTAATGCTCAATCCAACACATGAGGAAAAGTAGAAACGACAGCAATTTGGAATCCTAATAAAAAATGGTTGCTGATTTGTTGGTGTACAAATATGTATTTTATAACAGAACAAAGAATTATCTGTAACTAAGAAAATATTTTTTTTCAATTCAGCATTACTTTTTTTGTGGTTTTTCGAGACAGGGTTTCTCTGTGGTTTTGGAGCCTGTCCTGGAACTAGCTCTTGTAGACCATGCTGGTCTCGAACTCACAGAGATCTGCCTGCCTCTGCCTCCCGAGTGCTGGGATTAAAGGCGTGTGCCACCACCGCCTGGCTAGCATTACTTTTTTTTACCACCATTCAGAAGCAAAGTATTTCTCACTCTGTCATGTACTTCAGTGAGAACCATGTGAATTAGTCCAGATTACTGGACATATGAACAATAGTGGTGTGAGACATCTTCTGTCATTTAAGTAATAGAAAAGTCTCTACTCCCTGCTGTCTTTCTTAAGACTTTGGACAGGATAGAAATTAAGTACTCAGTGATCGAGATTGTATAAAAATGGCCATAACCTATATAAAGCAGACAGACACACATTGGAGTTAACCATTTACTGCAGTAAGCATATAAGTTTTGACTCACTTGGACTTTAGGACCTGTTTTTGTTTTTGTTGTTGTTGTTGGTAGTGGTGGTGGTGGTGGTGGGTGGATATATATATATATATATATATATATATATATATATATATGTATGTATATATATATACATATATATATATATAATCAGAGAGAGAGAGAGAGTGGTTTTTGTATTTTGCTTTTTTTAGTTATGGCTAAAATAGTACCTTTAAACAAAGGTAATAGCAACATTACTTACTGGTTGGAGACTCCACAGTATGTTCTATGCATCATGCTAAGCTTATTAAAATATTTTGAAAGTAATTTTAGCGAAATAGGTTAAGCAAATGCTACAACTTTCACTCCATAAATTGAGATGCAGACTAAGTGAAGGAGGATTGACCCTTCACAGTAAGAAAGAATGTCAGAGTCCATTAGCTGACTTCTAAAGGCAGTCTATGAACTAAAATGAAGATACCACCAAGGGTTCATATTTCAATTAGCATTTTCCTTACTTCAAATGCAAATTTTCACTTTTGGAATTTCTTTTGTAAAGAAATAGCTTTATTGAGATACAATTCACATGTCAGATAATTCACTCACTGAAAGTATGCAATCCAGTGGTTCAGCATGTTCTGATGTGTGCCACCATTATGACTATCAGTTTTAGAACATTTTGTTTGTGTACTAAGGGAATTTTGGTAACTATTCTATTGTTCATTCCTTAGTTCTCATTTTTCCACTAACCTAGACTTCCCCTTTTATCTCTTGACCCCAGACATATCATTTGTTCTACCTTCTCTACATACTTAAATTATTTTATTTTTTTTTCTATGTTGGTTATATACTTAACCAATAGAGTAAGCACTATGTTAGTACATACACACATACACATATGCTGTGTGAATTCTAGTTGGTCTTAGTAATAAAAACCTAGAGTCAGGTGTTAGAATAAATACTGAAAGATTAGAAAAATAAAGGATCCAGTTACTAGAGAGACCTTTTATCTCTCCAAGTTCTTTAGAACAAAATGGCAAGATCCTGTCTCTATGAATTCTCATACTGAATGCTCTGAGCTCCTATCTCCATCCACCATATATTCTTCTCTCTGTCCAGCCATATCACTCCTGTCTCCACCTTTTTAGTGTTGGAATTAAAGGTGTGGAATCTCAAGTGCTGAGATCATAGTTGTGAGCTCTCTTTCTCTTTTAGACTGTAACAATCTCCTGTAGCCCAGAATGGCTTTGAACTTAGTGAGGTCCATCTGCCTCTTTTCCCCAAGTGCTGGGATTAAAGGTGTGTGCCACGACTCCCTAGATAACTAGTGTGGTTAGATCTGAACTCTAATCTTCAGGCGAGGTTTATTTATTAGGTCAAAACAAAATATCACCACACATATATATCCTTGTGTGAATAAAGATATATGTGTATATAAAGTCATTGGCATTTGGTGACAGCTGACGGAGAGTCATTTTTCTTTGGGGGAGTTGGTTGTTAGCCAGTTATCAGTGTGTCACTGGATATTCCACATTATATACATATGGGAATCAATAATAGGATTCAGTAGGTTATTTAAAAAACTGGACATGTTATTTAGAGAAAGATGCATTGTGGTAGTGGAATGAGGGAGTAAGGATAGACAAGGCAAAAGTATTTAGTATACAAGTGTAAATTTGCATAGAATAAAATGTGTAATTCTGTTTTTGAAATTTAGTCATGTATTAGAAATAATCTGGAAGGAATTATTAGGATATAAAACACAAAAATCAAATATATGAAGAAAATACTGGGAACATTCCTAGTACTGATGATGCTAAAAGGCAATTTCACAAAATATGATCAAGTTTAAAATAATTGATGCTTTAATTATCTAATTTTATCCTTAATGCAGGCAGCCAAAGCCAGTCATCCGTAGATTAGAAGAAACACAGCACAACCAGTTATGAATGGCATAGTGACCTCCAGTGAGGCACCTGCTGCTGTTTTATAACCACTTTCATCCTTTTAGAAATTGCAACAGCAACAACAAAAAGAATAATGAGTTTGTTTCTGAAACAGCCACTTTTAATATTTTAGTGATTAACCAGCTTCTATTATAGCTTCCAAATTTCTCAGATGCTTATTAATTTTGAAACCTGCACATTGTTATTAAACAGCAATTAATGGTGTTTGTAATAATATTGCCTAATTAGAATTTAACCTGACATTTTATAGTGTGGTGTGTCAACAGGTATTTGTGTTTCTATCAAGGGTTTAGATATCCTTTAGATGTAGCATTTTAATCTGACTTAACTATCATTTCCCATTGAATAATCCCAAGTGCAGTTTGAAGAATGGGGCCATCTTTGGGATATGTGTGTATCTTCCCTAGGGTACTACTTGGAAAGATAAAACTCATTTAGATGTATAAATTCTGGTTTGTTTGCTTTTAAAATGTCCATTTTTTAATTCATGCCTGCTCTATGGTCTTGTATATCTTTTTAATGCTTATTTTCCTCAAAGTAAATGCAATGATATTAAAAAAAATACCTTAAAATATCAGGCTGTGCCTAATGATTTCCAATTACTGAAGCTATGATAGAATTAAAAGTTACTAGTTGTTATACACATATAATGGTTTCCTGCTGAGCATGTGCAACCTTGTACAATTCAGAGGGTTATACTAGCATTTTGTTTCCTTAGTGCTCCAATTAGTCTTGCCTTGTAATATGAAGAAAGCAAGGAAAATCACTTAATAGTGACATTTGTTTATTCTTTCTTTGGTTATTGATCACTTTTATAATATGAACAAACAAACATACCCTTCTCAAGAAACTTTTACAATTAAGTACATAAAATTTCAAACTCAGTATCCTAATGGAAATAGTGTACTGTTCTCATTCAAGACTACTGACATTGTGTGACTAATGAAAGAGCTAAGCTGAGCCAATTGTGAATGGTAATTTACTATCTATTTACAGATATATTTGTATGAATACTTTCTTAGTTGCTTAAGTTGCAATAAGATATACCAGAGAACAAGTTGGTTCAACCTGCTTGTCCTTCTGTGGAGAGGAAATCACCAATAGATTTGGTGCCTATCTTAGTTAGGGTTTCTATTGTTATGAACAGACACAATGAACACAGAAACTCTTATAAGGAGAAACACTTAATTGTGATAGTGTAGTGATATTTCATTTTTATTTTAATAAATAAAGCTTGGATGAAGTTCAAAGAATAAAAGAGCCACACTGACTAGCCTTACAAATTGAGCAGTGATCACACACACACACACACACACACACACACACACACACACACTTAATCCCAGTAGTCTCACTAGTTTGCCATACAAACTGGGCAGTAGTGGTACATGCCTTCAATCCCAGGCCTAGAGAGGAATATAAGATGGAAGGAGACAGACAGCTCTCACACACAGTCTCATTCTGAGATTCCTAGAGGCAGGATCACCATTTCAGACTGAAATAGAGGTAAAAGCCAGTGTCTGGCTGTTTTTTTTTTTTCTTTCTGACCTTCAGGTTGAGCCCCAATATCTGTCTTTGGGTTTTTATTAATCATGCTACAGGATAGCTTACATTTTCAGAGATTTAGTCCATTTTCATCATAGTTGCATGCAGGCAGACATGGTGCTGGATAAGTTTTCGAGAGTCTTACATCTTGACTTGGAGGCAACAAGAAGTTGTCTGTCTCACTGGAAGTGGCTTGAGTACAATGAGGCCTCAAAGCCTGTTTTCACAATGACATACTTTCTCCAAAAATGTCATACCTACCCCAACAAGGCAACACCTCCTAAAAATATCACTCCCTTTGGGAGTCATGTTTTTTCAAACCACCACAGTCTGTTTCAGATTCTCTTCTCAGTTCTCAGATTATTATTTTATTTTACTTTCACTACATAGTGAAAAAGGAAAGGGGGTGCTCTATGGTTTATGGTATATTTGGGTATATAAATGTGTGTGTTTGTGTGTGTGTGTACATTTGTACCAAATCTGGCATATTGGTATAATCAGTGTTTAACTTTTTTTAACTGGTAAATTTGTTTAATGCCTTTGAGGAAACAAATTTGAAAGAAAAAAGAAGGGTGGAATAAAGATATTGGACAGTAGACATTGTGAGTGAAAGATCACCAGTTCATGAGAGGTGACCCCAAATTGTGAGTACAAAATTCATTTGCATCAAAGGAATGGAGAATGGAATGCATCTGAAAGTAAGTAAGAAAATATTCCTTTAATTTTTATTTTACAGGTTCTCACATAAAATGTCCTCCTTTCATTGTCAGAGAATTTGGAGTTAGATTTTTGAGTGATTTTATAAAGAGTTAATATCCTAGGATAACGTGGAATGTAATTAATACATTTTGCAAGTTTCATGCGAGTGATATGAAACCTGAGGGGCAAAAACATGATTTATTTTTATGAGAGTTATTAGAAAGGAACAAGTGGCCTGGTATACAGCTTAGTGATAGCACCTTTCCAGCATTAATTTTTTTTTATCAAAAATAAGCAGACATAAACAAACAAATACTTGACCAGCCTCTGTCTATCATCCTTCTCTTTATTCTTAGGCTTCCTTATCTTGCTGAAATATCTTTTATTTGTGTCACACTCAATAATATATTGCCTTCACCATGGGGATGTTAGCATCCTCACTCAATGTATATATGACATGATTTTTTAAAAATAACTAAGAAAATATCCTTATTTGTTTTAGTATGTAACTTCAAGTACTTATTTATGAAAACTAAATACAAACAAAATACTCATCCTTAGTATAAAGTAGCAGTTTATGGTCTTTATTTAGTTCAATGACCTTCAGGTATATGGAATCAGTAACAGAAATTTATTTCAGGATGATCAAGAAAGTAAGTAAATTTATTATAAGGGCCAAGGGAAATCTCACCAAAATCACTGTGCCAGATGCTATCTAGAGTGCATAGAAAATGATCAGGCATTTATTTTCTTTGGATTTTTGTGTTGTTTCCTCTCCTTTGTTGCCCTTCTTTCTTTCCTTTTATGTTTCTTCCAGTCTTTTTGTTATAGTTTACCATAAGGTAATTCAGCTGTCCTCTGCTTTCTTTCAATCTGCTGTTTTCCTCTATTTCTCCATTCATAAAATAGAAACAATAAAGTATTTTTGTTTTATTCACTGTAATGAAGACAACAACTGTTCCATGCATATTTAAAGCAATGCCTGAATCATTTATAATCTGTGCTTTATAAACACAGATTATATGCTCCCCACAGGTATCAAATCAGATCTTTAGATAGTTACAAAGATACCAGAGCAGAGTTTCTGTGCAACCTTAATTGACTCCCCATTATATTTGGCATGTGAGTTTCCTTCAAAATTGAAAATGAGAAGCCAGGCGATGGTTGCGCAAGCCTTTAATCCCAGCACTCGGGAGGCAGAGGCAGGCGGATCTCTGTGAGTTCAAGACCAGCCTGGTCTACAGAGCTAGTTCCAGGACAGGCTCCAAAGCTACAGAGAAACCCTGTCTCGAAAAACCAAAAAAAAAAAAGTAGAAAAAATTGAAAATGAGAAAATTGGATTTTATGCATTCAAATATGCTATAATTCTGTAATTCTAGGAAATGGCTTCTCTTTAATTTGACAACTTCAGGCACAAACTAAATCTTGCTTACTATGTCATTTCTAATATCCTTTAAAATTATGAGGCATTAAATAGCTAAGTTACAAGAGAAAAGGTAAATTGAAATCACAACAAGTATAAATATATTCACAAGTTCCCCACACTCTTTGCCCTACTCCCAGAGGAAGATTAAATTTAGCTACATTTATGTTAAGCTTTAAAGCATAAAGCATTGATTTGGCACACCAAATACAACCCACAATAAATATGCATTTGCTTAGAAACTGGAGCCATTAAAATAGAGACAGACTGGTAGAATTAAAATGGAAAGAGAAATTAACACGAAGAAGTGAGGAGAGGAATGAAGAATGAACAGTCTGCAGAGTTTCTTTTACTCTTCATGAGGAGAACAAAATCTGGTGGAGTGCTGATCCGATTCCACAGACTGATGAGTTTAGCAGACAGGGGGTTAGTGTAAATAAATGTGACTATATTTTTCACTTTACACTTTGCTATTGGTTTTTAAATGAGAATCAACATGCCCAAGGAAATCTCCCCCAACACTGATACCACCAGACTATATTACTAGTCTTGCAAACCCTAGAGGCAGCATACCAATTAATAAACTGGTTTAATGCTAGGTCCCTTGTGATGAAGTTTTCAGAGCTGCCAGTTCCAAAGCCTTGCCAGTTAACAAAAAAGAGATGCTTCATTAGATAAAGCTAATAAAGATTCCTTTCTCCCACCAAATCTCCTAGCTTCACAAAGAAACATATTCTGCCAGTCATGGGCTTGAAAAGGGGTTAAGTGGTATTACCATGGAGGTGTGGGGAAAGTTCTATGTATTCTGAGTCTAAAACTCCTTAGGTTAAAAAAACTAAAATACTTGAGTTTTCCACAATGCTTTGTTAGAAACACAGTGATTAAGAATTCTATTCGTGTTTAGCTAGTCACTGATTGTTGTCAACTTCCGAATGAAATTAAATGGTAAATTAATGTCAAAAATAGGTCTTTGTTTTTTTTTTCTTAAAAAAAAGGGGAGACCAGGATTACTTGATATAGTAAAAAGGATTCAATACCTATAGATTCTAAAACTAAACCTAATTTTGATCCTATACATGTATATGTGTGCATATATTCAATATATACTTGACATACTTGACACTGTTATGCTTAGATGGTTGTGGCTGTAAAATTTCATTTCAGGATGACAAAAAAAAATGTTTTCCAAGTAAAAAGGGTGATGATAATTGTATAATATTGTGCATATACTAAATGCTACTGGGTTGTTGACAATGATTATTTGTTAAATTGGTAGTTTATATTATGTACACCTCATGTAAGCAAAATAACAAGAAATTATGTAAATGAAAATTTAAGTAAGTTTACAGTTTCTATTTTCTGTTACATGTGATAAACTTAGTGTTTTGCATATCCTTTTTTTGTTTCTTTGTTTTTTGAGTTTTTGTTTTTTGTTTTTGTTTTTCGAGACAGGGTTTCTTTGTGGCTTTGGAGCCTGTCCTGGAACTAGCTCTGTAGACCAGGCTGGTCTTGAACTCACAGAGATCCACCTGCCTCTGCCTCCCGAGTGCAATGAGATATAAGGCCCTAATTTTCCTTGGTCTCTATAGACCAGTGGTTCTCCACATGTGGGTCATGAACTGTATGAGGGACAAATGACCTTTTTACAAGGGTAACATATCAAATATCCTGCAGTCAGATATTTACATTACAATTCATAACAGTAGAAATTAGTTATGAAATGACAATAAAATAATTTTGTTTGATAAACAAAACACGAAGAACTGTGTTAAAGTGTCACAGTAATGAAGGTTGAGAACCATTGCTCCAGAAGCTTCATATTGTCCCATTTGAATATCTGACCACAAACATGTTTAGTCTACAAATAAAAATGTAACTTTGGGAGTTGTTTGAATGTCTCAACTGGTAAAAAGTTTTTGCATTTTTGCTAGAAAGATCTAAGGACTTGAATGGAAGGATAGAACTAAATCCTGAAAGTTGTCTCCTGACCTGCACATGCTCACTGTGACATGCATCGTTTACCCTACTAAATGACATTTTAAATGAAACTTTTGTAGCTTTGCTGCAATTATCTATTTCCTCTGAAAGAAGCATCTTTATTACATGCAAGACGAGTCCCTCCCTCTCCAAACATGCACACACACACACACACACACACACACACACACACACACACATCTATAGTATTTTTTGCTACTTTGAAACTTAATTCTTTGTTTTTTTAACATGAAATTTGCAAACATTCAATTTCTAAATTGCAATTTTGCTATTTGATTATGCTTGGAATTGAATCCTGTGACTCATGCATTTAAGATAAATATCCCAACACAGGTTTTTGATCAAAATTAAATTTTCTTTCTAAGTTTTAAAAATATTTTATAAGTATTTGCATTTTTATATGTATTTGCAGCATGAGGATGTGTAGTGAAAGGAGCCGTGAGATGCATTTCCACTGCCTGGTGCCAATCTGTAGAAGGAGCTGTGGGCCTCTTCCCGCTGCCTGGTTCCTGGCCACCAGCTAGCTTTACCCAAAATAATTACAGGGAAACCGTATCCTTTTAAATACTGCCTGACCCCTTATCTGTAGCCTCTTATTGATAATTCTCACATCTTGATTAACCCATTTCTAATAATGTGTGTAGCACCATGAGGTGGTGGCTTACCGGGAAGACTCTAGCCTACATCCGTCTCAGGTCAATCATGGCGACTGCCTCACTGCCTTTTACCCAGCATCCTGTTCTGTTTATTGTGCCTACCTGATTTTCTGTCCTATCAAAGGGCCAAGGCAGTTTCTTTATTAACCAATGAAAGTAACACATAGACAGATGGCCCTCCTCCATCAAGGATGCAG
Organism: Microtus ochrogaster; assembly: GCF_000317375.1. Classification (NCBI taxonomy): domain Eukaryota; kingdom Metazoa; phylum Chordata; class Mammalia; order Rodentia; family Cricetidae; genus Microtus; species Microtus ochrogaster. The sequence continues at coordinate 19,108,040 of NC_022026.1, forward strand.
TGTCTGAGAGACAAGAGTGGGCACTAGGTTCCCTTGGCCTATAGTTACAGATGTTTTTGAGCCACTGTGTGAGTATGGGAAATTGTAATCAGATCTCTGTAAGAGTTGGTGGAGCTCTTAATTCCTGACCCTTCTCTCTAGCAGACCAGTTCCAAATTCTTTATTTTAATAATGTATATTTTATCACTATCACTTACGGATGAAAAATGTTACTTAAACTTTTGTCAAAGAAACATTTGCCTGCTCCATATGACCCAAATTTCCCTATGGTTTCTATCAAATATTTAACTATTTTCAATTTTACAGCTGTAATAACTAGGATTTCACTTTTATGTACCAATGAGCTAGATTTTCATGCAATACTTATTTGATCCAGTACACTTTACAAAAGATAATAAACTTTATGCAGCTTTTCATAAGTCTATTTAATATATATGTACAAGGAAATTTTGGAGTTGTTCATTGTCTAACTTTCTATCACTGTAAAATATCATACTGGGCAAATTATCATAGAATTTCAATTCTTTCCTTGCAGTATTTTATACATTACATATTTTATTTTCTTAATCACACATTGATTATTGAGTAATTTTACCTCATTGCATTTTCATATAAATTGTTAAGATTACCAACCACATGTACTTTGCATGGCATAATAGAAATTTTATTGAAGATTATAGAAATTTACAGCATCTGTCCATTGAAGTGGTATTGCACCCTTTTCTCATCATTTTTACACTCTTTCTGTTTTGAGAATTACAGTGTATAAGAATTTTACTTATTCAATTAAATTCACTAAAGGTTTTTATATTTAAAATTAACACCTTTAATAACATTTAGAATTTTAACTGTTCTAATTTATGTGAATAGATATAAATAGCTTTTTATTATTTTTCAGATAAACCTTATAAGAAGCATTATATTTAAATTATCCTATTTATTTTTTTTAACTACATATGCTTTTTTTTATTGAGAAAAGGAAAAAAAAGTTTCCCCATCCTCCCAGCATCCCATTTCCCTCCCCTTCCTCCCACCCTTCTGCCCCTCCCACCACTCCTCTCCCCCTCCCTCTCCAGTCCA
>NC_022026.1:19111016-19113007 GCF_000317375.1 Microtus ochrogaster
TTTTTTGTAACTGTGGAAGTTTGCTTTATCCTATTAAATTTAATATTTGAGTAAAGATAATCTCTGAGGTTTTTATATGTATAATCATGTCATTTGTGTAAAACAACAGTTTCATTTCTTTTCCAGTTCTTATGACATATTCATTATCTTTAATTTTGAAAACCTTCAGAAAAATATTAAATAGAACTGATGAGATAATTGATTTTTTGCTTTACTCCAAATATGGTAAAAGCTTTAGCAATGTTGCAACTGAACAAGGTTATATTATGGAAGTTACTTTAAATTCATGGTGTTCTCAGAATTTTCATGAAAAATCATAGTGCCTCTCACCAAATATTGTTTCTGAAACTATAGAGTTGGTTTTCCCTTATCAAGTTTGTTAATATGCTGGCTAGTAATATTTTTGGTGAGATAATACATCCTTATATTTTAAAGGGAATTTCATTAGTTACTATATATTATTCTATTTATTAGTATAATTAACTTTTTTAGTTTTGGGAACTTGCAACTACTAAGGTACAATGACACTTTTTGCTGATTTTATTCTTATTTCTTACATAGATTCTTCTCTCACATGTAGCATGACTAACAAAAAGTCAGAGACAGATATTGGGGTTTGAGCAGAATAATCAGAGAAGCAAAGCAGCCAATCAGTAGAGAGCTCGTATCTCTACAAAATCTCCTGACTCAAAAGAGGGGAAGTTCCTGTCTCATTCTACCTTGTATTCCTCTCTAATGCTGGTATTAATGGCATGTACCACTACTTCCCAACCTTTATGGCTAACTATTGTGATTGCTGGGATTAAAGGTTTGTGCCACCACTGCCTGGACTGTATGACTGACTAGTGTGGCTAACATTTCACTCTGATCAGGCAAGCGTTATTAATTAAAACACAAACAAAATATCACTATACTCACACAATACCTCCTGACCCCAATTTTCTTCCTCCACACTTCCCAACTTTCCCCTCCTCTCTCTTAAGAAAACAGTAGGCCTACAAGAGATAAAAATGAAATATAATGAAACAAGATCTAATGAGACAATTTGAAGACCCTTATATCAAAGCCAGACAAGACAAGCCAATAGGAGGAAAAGATTCTCAAGAGCAGGCAAAAGAGTCAACCATACTTCCAAAGACACAAACCTGTTCCGATTGTTAGAACTCCCATAAAACACCAAGGTAACAGACATAGTATATATGAAGCTGATGTAGTAAGACCCCTGAAAGTCCCAGACTTGATGTTTCAGTCTCTATAAGCCATTATGAGCCCTCCTTAGCTTAATCAGTCAGCAAAAATAAAGTATTTCTTATTGTATGAAGTGAACTAAAGTGTCTTACTATATGTGTTTCTGTTTATTTTATTATTTTATTCTTTATTATGATAATTGAGTAATGTGAATATGATTTAAGACTAAGACAATCAATTTATTTACATGGGATACCTAAACATGATGTAATAATTGTAAGGAAATCACATGGGATCCTGGTCTTCAGGAAAAAAAAATGAATGAGGAAGAAAACATCAAAACATTTAAAAGAAACTACAAAAGAACAAAATAAAAATTCAATATATGTGTATGCACCAAAGTGATGTACCATTTTCTCTGTGGATGACATTTTGAATGACACTGCCTAATTAAGTTTTGTAAAATGGTTAGAATAGGTAGTATGATTCTACATAATTTTCAGATGATAAATCTCAGGCTCACCAAGGAAATATAGAAACAATAGAAGCTTGAAGATATAGTGTGTAATAGAATCACAATTATAGCATAATAAGATGCTCTTTTATTTCCATGTAATATTGTTTCTGATGTTCGTAGATAGACATCAAAAATGTCCTGCATATCATATCCCACTCTTCAGATTTCTTATCCCAGAGTAATAAGTTCCAAAAGCAGGTAAAAGGGTCACAAACCTAACCATCCCCACTGGTAGGACTCTCATAAAACATTAAGCTAGGTCCTCCACAAATATGTTATAGTTATT
>NC_022026.1:19113197-19115705 GCF_000317375.1 Microtus ochrogaster
CCCCCCCCATCCAGGTCTAGGAAGGTGAGCATCCAAACAGGCTAGGCTCCCACAAAGCCAGTACATGAAGTAGAATCAAAACCCAGTGCCATTGTCCTTGGCTTCTCATCAGCCCTCATTGTCCACCATGTTCAGAGAGTCGGGTTTGATCCCATGCTTTTTCAGTCCCAGTCCAGCTGGCCTTGGTGAGCTCCCAATAGATCAGCTCCACTGTCTCAGTGGGTGGGTACACCTCTCGCGGTCCTGACTTCCTTGCTCATGTTCTCCCTCCTTCAGCTCCTCATTGGGACCTTGGGGGCTCATTCAGGTGCTCCAATGTGGGTCTCTGTCTCTATCTCCACCCATCGCCAGATGAAGTTTATATGGTGATATGCAAGATAATCATCAATATGGCTATAGAATAGGGCCATTTCAGGTTCCTTATGCTCAGCTGCCCAAGGAACTAACTGGGGACATTGCCCTGAGCAACTGGAAGCCCCTCTATGTTCAAATCTCTTGCCAACCCTAAGATGGCTCCCTTAATTAAGATATATACTTCCCTGTTCCCATATCCACCCTTCCTTTATCCCAACTGTCCCATTCCCCACGCTCCCCCCAGAAATTCGGGATCAACCTACCCCAGGACCCAGCAATACCACTCTTAGGAATATACCTGCCCTATTTTTATAGAAAATAAATCATACATTTCCTTATGCATTGAAATATAGTTTAGAATTTCAAAGGTTTAATTGTAAATGTTATTTTTTTCTTTTTCTTCCTTGCTTCCTTTTTATTTATTTGAAGAAATTTTACTTATATCTTGAATAAGATCTTCTCTTATAAAATGAAAATGTGTTTTGACAATTATCTGGAGCCATGACTTGAAATGCTATCCTCAGATTTCACTGCCTTTACTAAAGGGTTCGTGTCAGTGTATCAGATTCTTGGCTATGAAATTTGAGTCTCTCAGAGCAAAGAAAAACTAGTTCTGCCCTCCATGAATGTTTCTGTGCAAACATAAAATGCTGGTATCCAATTTTATTAAATGGGAATTCAAGATTGATATTCTTTTTCCTCCATTGATAATCTTTCTGAAATTAAACTTTTTCTTTTTTTATTGAAAACACCTCTTACTATTAAAATAATTGGGATTCTCCACAGCTGATTTTAATACTTCTTAACTTTTTTTATATACTAGCCTAATTTCCTGGTCATTCTTACTTAACTGGCTACTTACCTACTCCCATTATTATAAAGCATATGTTATAACACTGTGAAGCATAGCTATTCAAATATCTCAAAATGCACAAATATTATGAATGATAATTTGGACTTCAGTAGATTCTTCTAAAACTTGAGCTTTTCTTTATTTTTTCCTTTGTACTGTTTTTAGTATATATGTACATGGTGTGCATATGTGTATACATGTTCATATTTGTGTGTGCATATACATATGAGAGCACAGCACACATATGCATATTTATATGTGAGAAATTGACATTGTTTGTCTTTCTCAATTGCTCTCCTCCATAGTTACAGATGCAAGATTCTTGCTGACCCCAGAACTCACCCAATTAACTAGTCTAACTTGTTCTGTTTAGGTCCTGAGTCTACTTCCTGTCCTTGCATTGGAAGTAGCATATATTTCTGAATTTTGGACAAAATTATAAGGGCTTTGATTCACTTTCTAATTTGTAACCTGCCTTTCAAAAATTATTTGCATCAGTATAGACTGCAGGGACTACAGTTATTGGTGAGTCCTAGTGTGTGGGGTCCTTCTGTCTATGTGTTGTTTTTATTGTTTAATGAATAAAAAAAAACTGCCTTGGCCTGTTGATACTAAATAACTTAGACAGGTGAGGAAAACTAAGCTGAATGTTAGGAGAGAGAAGGCAGAGTCACAGAAAAGCCATGGATCTACTGCCAGAGACAGACATGCTGAAACTTTGCTGGTAGGCCACCACCTCATGGTTATGCACAGATTAATGGAGATGAATTAAATTAAGATGTAAAAATTAGGCTAAAATATGCTTAAGCTATTGGCCAAACAGTGATTTAAATATAGTTTCTGTGTGACCATTTCAGGGCTGAGCAGCCTGGAACCAACAAACAGCCCTCTGGAAAAAAATTGGCACCCACAAGGCCAACTAAATCCATTTAAAAACCTGAGAGAGCTTGAAAAGAAATTGTAGATACAAAAATACAGAGCTTAACATGGCTTCTTGCTGTTTGCTGATGACATGCCACAGCTCTTTTAAGAGAGGTTTTCCTGATTCAGCAGTAGCAAAACAAACAAACAAACAAACAAATAAATAAGTCATGCTGGTTTTAAACTGTGGATTCTTGGGCTGGGCTGTCAGTGCAAACTAGCAGAGTGGTACAACTACTTAATGGCTCAATATAGAGCCACTATATACTTGGAACTGGTGCAATGTTCAAGGCTTGCAGAGTCAGTGAACAGACTTCCACTATGTTGGACTATGTAGAGCAAGCAGAAAGTACTGTATGTATCCTAGTAATGTCACAGAT
>NC_022026.1:19116895-19119289 GCF_000317375.1 Microtus ochrogaster
TCTACAGGACACAGAAGAAAGTAACTGACAAACTGCCAATATAGGCAGAACTGTATTTGAAATTTCCTGCTTTGTGGAAAACTCTGCTGGATACTAAAGACCTGCAGGCTACATATGGATGCCACAACAAAACAAAAGAACTTTGGGTGGCCGTCCAGACGGCTTGAAGTCTCTATCAATTTTAGAGTTTTGGAAGTGGCTTATACTGTACTTTCTGTTTACATAGATAATATTATATCCCCTGAATTCTTTGATGGAGTTGAAGAATTTATAGTTATAATTATTGTTTTCCTTAGATATGACAAAATATAAAGTAGATATAAACATTGTAATTGTAATTATTACTTGATGACTATTTTGTTATATGCAATTTTACTATGTTAAAGTTAAAGCCTTCCTTTTTGTTTAAACAGAAAAGGGGAAATGGTGTGGGAGGTCTATGTGTTGCTTTTATTAGTTAATGAATAACTAATACCTTTTCCGATTTCTTTCTTCAGATGCTTAATGTTCTTGTTGAACAGATCTTTCACGACTTTGGTTAGTGTTACTCCAAGATATTTAATATTTTTGTGACTATTGTGAAGGGTGATATTTTGGTGAAATAAATAAGATCTCCAGACAAAATTGAGAACATGGGGTGGGAAAATGAAAGGTAGAAAAGGAAGGGAGTAGGGAAGAGAACTTGAGGAACAGGATAGTAGAGATGGAAGAAGAACAGAGATGAGAGCAAGGAAAGAGATATTTTGTTTGAAAAAGCCATTATTGAGAGCAAGAAACCTGGCAATACAGACATTCCCAGGAATCTACAAGGATGACCTCAGCTAAGACTCTAAATAACAGAAGAGCATGTGCCCAAACTAGCCTTGCACTGTAGTCAGATTGATGAGTATCTTAAATGTCACCATAGAACCTCCATCCATCAACTGATGGAAACAGAAGCAGAGTCCCATAGTGTAGCACTAGGCTGAGCTCCTAAAGTCCAGTTGAATAGTGGGAAAAGTGAGACTATGAGCAAAGAGGTCAAGAGCTTGATGGGGACACCCACTGAAACAGTTTATCTAAAGCTTACCAACTCCAGTCATATAGGGAAGAAACCAGCATAGGTTCAAACAAGACCCTCTTAATGTAGGTGACAATTGTTTGGTTAGGGCATACTGCTAAGCCACTGGAAGTGGCATCAGGATTTACCCTATTGTTTTACTGGCTTTTTGAGAACCCATTCTTTTTGGATGAATACCTTGCTCAGTCTAGATATAGTAGGGAGGGTCTTGGACTTGTTTTAATTGAGATAGGGTTCCAATTCCTAGGAATATAACATCTGCCCCCTAAGAGGCCATTTCAGATGCCAAGATTTGGCAGTAATAGTAGGCACATCTGCACCTGAGTCTAATGATGTGGAATTTCTCACTGTATGCTGTGAATATGTTTTATTACCATTGGTTAATAAAGAAGCCCTCTGGCCTATGGTATGAAAGAATAAAGCCAGATAGAAAATCCAAACGAAGATATAAAGAGAGAATAGGCAAAGTCAAAGAGATGCCGTGTAGCTGTTAAATTGAAAAATGCCAGCCAACCTCAAAGGAATCAGACATGTAAATTATGAGGTAAAGCTATAGCCTCATAGTGATACACAGATTAATTGAATGGATTAATTTAAGACATAAGAACTATCTAGAAGTACTCTTAAGCTTTTGGCCAAACAGTGTTATAGTTAATATAGTTTGTGTGATTATTCAGGTCTGGGTGGCCAGGTAATGAAAAAAATCAGCCTTCATTTATGAAATGGTTGCCATTATCTGGCATGAATTCCCATAAGATTCAAATAAAAGGGCTTCTATATCCACAAAAAGTGGAAGCAAGGTACAGCTTCTTGGTATCCACATACTTTCAGATAGGGTCTATTTGCTGAAGGCAAGAAGAGCCATGGTTCTTTTAGGAAAAGGCTTCCTGACTCGGTGTTAGCAGCAAAAATTGTGGGGCTCCTTTAAGAAATTGTTTCTGGGTTTATTCTGGCTAGCTCCTGCTCTTTTTGAAGGTCTTTTAAGGTTTCTGAGCAGAGTGCTACTAGTTGTGTAATGGTGACACAGGCACTCTGCATCCTTGTGCTGTGGGAGCTCCTTCCGCTCCTTCAGCCAATAGCCTTTGAAATACCAGCCCATTATGATGTGGTCTCTTTTGCTTTAAAAAGCATCAGCAGCCCTCCTCTCACTTTCTTGCTTCAGACTAATTTTCTTTAGTTATGATAAAAGATAGATTATATATAAAACTTTAAACTCACAAAGAAATAATGTAACTAAATTTTTTGCCTGATACCTGTTTTGTTATGTATAATTTTACTATGTTAAAATTAAATTTTTCTTTTTTATTTAGACAGAAAATGGGACATGATGTGGG
>NC_022026.1:19119939-19124408 GCF_000317375.1 Microtus ochrogaster
TTATTTGTCTCTTTTTGATCTACACTAATTGGCCCAAGAGTTTCACAATGGTAATGTGTTGTCTTATTTGTCTCTTTTTGATCTACACTAATTGGTCCAATGCCAGCCTTTGCCATATCTTCTGCATAATCCAGAAATTTGATGCCTTCTATTTGGGTCATTCCCAAAGAAACAATATTTCTAAAAGCTCCCTGTTTATAATCCCTTCTCATGTGGCCTATTCTATTACAATTAAAATATTTGGCATTTTGATGTCTCTTTATACCTTTGGAAATCACTTCTCCCACCCAAGCCTCAGTGTTATAGTCAAAGTACTCAACATTTTCTATGTATAGAATCCATGCATACAATGATGCTGATGTTAATATTTAAGGGCCTAATTATCCTTTTGCATTTTCCAGTAGCATTTTCTAAAGCTAGAGATTCATTGAATACTCATCTAGCTTCTGGATGTCCTACACGTATTTGGATATTGTTAGCTCATCTTTGGGAAAAGTAACTAAATGTTTCTCTTGGGCCTTGTGTATCCTTAGCATATGATTCAAGTAATATTTCCTAGTTCTTGAATATAGTCCCAAGCATTCAAGCTTGCTATACAGCATAGGGAAAAGATGTTTATTGTATATGGCCTGATTATCAGAATCAACATAGCGGGCCCTCTCCAAGAATTTGATCATAGGAGGGCTTGAAATCTCTGCTTCTACCTTGATATTCAAGGGTCTTGGCCTCCTCTCTGCAATAAATCTTCCACTGTAGCTGTGGACCATGTCCTAATATAGCTGAGATGAACTGAAGCCAATCATGTGAAGTAATTTTAATTTTTGAAGCCCATGTCTTTACCCCTGCCTCACATATGGTGAATGCATGGCATAAGAAATTATTACTTCTTTAATATCATTTAGATCTTCTATATTTATAGGTTTCCATTTATGTGTTGTATATTCATTTGGGTATTTACTTTTCAGAAATAATAACAGGATATGTAGCTAAAACTAAGGTAAGTCATCTCTGACTCTAAGAGGTTCTGATGATATTAAATCTTTATAATTTTCTTTTTGACTGTACCTCATCTCCTTGCTCATCAGTTCTGGCAAGTTCTATAACAGTTTCAAACCTATGTAGCACTTTCTTCTGTAGAGTTTGAATTTATTGATCTGTGAATATTTCTAATGATTTCATCCAGTCTCTGGCTCTTATCATGTATATATGATTCCAAGTCTTTAAGTTTCTCCATTAATAATGTCTCCTCATCCTTAGAGATTATTTGGATGGCATGTAGATTGCCTTCCAGGAGGGATGTTTTATCTGCTAGTCTGTCATAACTTTTTAAAGGACTTTGATTGTCAGTCTCAACAGTATGAATCCTTTCAGATATCCTCTCAATACCAATCTGTAAGGATTCACAATCTCTTGACATGGAGTGAATTTTGTCTGTCAAATTAGGGTCATTATTTTAAGTGGTATGAATACTTCCAGCCAGCTTCTCATTACTAATGTGTAGAATCTGTATCATTTCTAAAAGATTATTATTCTTGACTCTATTATCAAACCATATATTTAAGGGTATATTATCAAGTATCAAAATAATAGCAGCTATGGTTAAATATATATATATATATATATAGGTAACCTCTAAATAACATACATCTTCTACAATTCCCTGCATACTAGAAACAAAAAAGGTTTTTAAATTCTTGGACGGTGATATTGTCTACAATTATCAGATGACTTGCCTCCATTGAAATCCTGTATCTGGTGAGAATTTTAAAGTGTAATAATGAAGTAGGTCAGTAGGTGAGAATTTTAAGGTATAATAATGATGTAGGAAACAGGTGTCACAGTTATACTGCTAAAGCAGTCCAGAGATACTGGGACTCTTGTCCTACATGTTCCAATGTCACTAACCTGTGGATTTTATAAGAAGAACTCTAAATCACACTAAACAGATTTTTATTAAAGAGATGCTGGTCATCACAGCCATGTAGCAGGTATGCACAAGCCATAGGAGCCAAGAGAAGACAAAATATCTGTATGGGAACTGCACCTGGAGTTGGCAGCAGCCACAGGGACTTCAGGAGCCATAAAAAGCTGCAAGAAGAACCACTGGAAGCCATGTGGGTGGCACAAAGGGTAGCAAAAAGTCACGGGTATCATAGGAATCTGTAACATGAGGGTCTGCATGTTGGGGTTTCTGTCCTGCCCAGTTCCTATAGCTGGTAAGCCACAAAGAAAATCACACAGAGGTCTCCATAAGTTATAAACTGATTGCCCAAATATCTCAGGCTTCTTATTAGCTCTTGTAGCTTATACTAACCCATTATTCTTGTTTTTTTTTTCCACATGGCTCAGTACCTTTTTTTGACAGAATACAGATAATTCCCCCACACCAGGAATCCATGGGTTGCTGGGTGGAGCAGGAGAGAAAGATAAACCCAGGCAAATGGGAGCTAAGAGCACTAGTTTTACTCCCAAACCCAGGTGGCTAGGTTTTACTCCTGGTCTGGCATGTTCTGATGCCTAAAAATCCTCAAACAAATGGCTTTTTCATGAATTCATACTCCAAACATTGTACGACAAATGTAGCATGATTAACAAAAACCCAGAGACAGATATTGGGGCTCAACCTGAAGGTAAAAAAAAAAAAGCAAAACTGTCACTGGATTTTACCTCTGCCTCACTATGAAATCCTGATCCTGTCTCCAGAAATCTGAGAATGAAATTGTGTGTGAGAGCTGTCTCTTCTAATTTTATATTCTTCTCTAGTGCTGGGATTAAAGATGTGCACCATTATTGCCCAGTTTCTATGGCAAACTAGAGTTCATACTGGGATTAAAAATGTCTATCATCACTGTCTGGTCTATAAGGCTGATCAGTTTGGCTGTTTTACTCTCTGATCTTCAGGCAAGCTTTTTTTAAATTAATATATAAATGAAATATCACTTCACTTTTTCTTTAAGATTGCACATCAAAGGATCTTAGTCTCTTCTACAAATATTGTAAGCACATTAGCATTCACATTTGTAGGCAACTTGAAATTGTTCCAACTGTCAGAAACATAATCCTGGTCAAATATAAGAGCAGTGCAAAAAGAAGAGTTAGCATACTTATATAAGCCAGTTAGAACTGTAGCTCTTATAATTCTACTAGTTGGCTAAAGTTATAAAATAAATAAATTTATATTTTGTATGCATGTTTACATATATATACATATACATATCTAATAAATGCATATATTTATCACAAATGAAAAATATTTTCCTATTTTTAAGTGGCATTACCAAATGGACTTATAGAATTACTTAAGATTTTTGAATTTTGTTTTCAAAATACTAAGACAAATAAGCTCGTTCAGCCAGTAAGTGCATTTGCTACCAACCTTAATGACCTTAATTCAGTCCTTGAAAACTTTATAGTAGTAGAAGAGAATGGACTTCTGCAAATTTTTTTTTCTGAATCACCATGTGTGCATGTTCATGTGTGTGCATACTTACACAAGTGCACATGCTGTGGGAGTTCCTTTTGGTCCTTCAGCCAATAGCCTTTAAGATACCAGCCCACATGGTCATGGTCTCTTTGGCTTGAAAAAGCAGCAGTACCCGTTTGCTCCTTCTCTTGCTTTGGACTCCACTCCCAGTTACCAGACATTTTTCCTGGTCATGCAGAGGGCTGTTGTCTAGGACAGTGGTCTGTAAGTTTTTCCCTTTAAAAAAATAACCCTTTTATTAATCATAATTCCAAACTGGTGTGGGATTGATTTGTGACTTACTCCTTTATGCACGTGTGCATGTGCACACACACATAAACACACACCAGAGAGAGGGGGATATAGAGATGAGACATATATATAGAGAGGATACAAAACAGAGATAAATAATGCAACAAAAAATTGAGGTGATGTTTTCACTTTGTTGTTACGGCTGATCTGGAACTCATTCTGAAGAGGAAGCTGGTCTTGAACTCATAGAAGTCTCATTGCCTCAGCTTCTGGAGTGCTGAGATCAAAGTTGTGCACTACCACACCTATATTTTTAACAATAAAATAGATAGTAAGTCTTCTGAAAATTAAAGATACTTAAAATTCCCAGAATGATTAAAATTGTAATTCTCATATTTCTTAGTTCAAAAAGAGTTTGTTAACATAACTAGCTAATGGAAACAGCCATAGAAGATAGTACATCATTCCTGCCCCCTTAAAAGGCTGAAAATTGCTAAGTTAAAAGGAAACTCCCTGATATAGGGGATAAAAGCATTACCTATCATGTCAATTTTTTCCTTTTTTTTAAATTTATTTATTAAAGATTTCTGTCTCTTCCCCGCTGCCGCCTCCCATTTCCCTCCCCTTCTCCCAATCAAGTACCCCTTCCTCCTCAGCCCGAAGAGCAATCAGGGTTCCCTGCCCTGTGGGAAGTCCAAGGAACCCCCACCTCCATCCAGGTCTAGTAAGTTGAGCATCCAAACTGCCTAGGTTC
>NC_022026.1:19125588-19142896 GCF_000317375.1 Microtus ochrogaster
CACTATCCTGAGTGTGGTAAGCCAGACCCAAAAAAGAGGAGCATGGGATGTACTCACTCATATTTGGTTTCTAGCCTATCATGTCAATTGATATATCAAAAAAATGGAATCAGATTTATCAACAAGTAGATTCATTAACTAAAATTGTTCTATAATATGATTAATACACTTGGCCTTCTATATCCAGAATAAAAATTTATTATTTATTGCAGAGCCTTTGACCTTTTGGCTTTTGCTAATTACTACTGGCTATTATTGTATCAACAGCTACAAAATAATTCCTATCTGGGTAAGATTATACTGATAGTTATTAGATACAAATGTAAACAAGTACCCATCATTGAGTCAAGAATTTGCCTGGGGGTGGGGGGTTGTAATGCTAAACCTTAAGTTAACCTGTAAATCCCACCTGCCCGAAGACCATGTAACTTTCTGGAATTCTGGGAGTTTTAGTTCTTGGAAAATAATAGCAAAGCCTCTTGGGAAAGTACAATGGCCTATGAATTTTGTCCACATAAGCCTCAACTACAAGTGCTCTGGGCCACATAACTGGAAAGTTTTCAGATGATGGTCCTGATCAGTTCTTAAAATAGCTTGCTTTAATTTGACAAATAAGATAATTGACTAAAACAGTGTAAGAATTTTGGTACATATAATTATTTAAATAGTTGGTAAATAAAATATTTAATAGTTCTCTTCTAAAAATACTCTTATGACTTCTGAGCTGTTTATCATAATGAAAAAATATACTGCACAGTTCAGAATAATAATTCCTGTTATTGATATGAAGAACAATATTTAAAAACATTTGGCAAGCTTATGAGTCTGATGTGGACTCTTCAACTCCAGTGAAGGTATTCACTTTGCACCTGCTAAAATATGAAAACTACTACTATAACCACTGATTATATGCATTATCTTGCTTTAGGGGCTGGAAGCTCATTATTTGAGATTTCCAAAAGCAAGTACTTTGTGAACTTTACTGGATGGAAGATAACTCATTTAAAATCTTACAGCTTCAGGACAGTGGCATAAGATCCAACTAGATTCCTTATGTGAATTAGGCAATGTATATTTTCAAGTCAACAATGTAGCAACTGTAATCATTTTTGCAAAATACCATCTTCAGTGGAAAAAATCCTTTGGTGAAACATAAGAAAAAGAAAAAGAAAGAATCTCTGAAATGGAAGATTGGCATTTTGAGGCAAATACTGATATTTCAGACAAAAACAGATCGATTTAGAGAAATACTATTAAACATATGGAACAATCTTAAGTGAACAAATGATTGCATTTGAGTAAGAGAATTTTCAGAGAGCAAAGACAAAAAAGAAAACACATTAAAACCTTATAATTATAATAGCTATAATACTTCAAAATCTGCAAAGATATATGAATATCCAGATTCACAGAGCATAAGTAATCCTAAACATATTTACTAAACACACTTTCATGAAATGTGAAAATTAAAAAATACAAGACAAAGAATGCTGAAAGCAATAAAAGCCTCAAGTCATGTATAATGGAAGATACATCAGACTTTGCAGGAGATTTATTACTAGAAACTGTATGCAATATAAAAGAATTTGATGATGTATTCAAGATACCAAGGAAAAGCCTGCTAACTGGCAATATCAAATGAAGCAGACCTATCCTTTGAAGCTAAAGTATAATCAGTGTTACTCATAAAAGCAGAAATTTAAGGGCATATGACACTAGAAATGAATAAACAATATATAGGAATGCTAATGCATGAAAGAGAAAAGGAACAGAATAGAATCAAACATTAATATGATGAAAGAGCACCAAATTACAAAAATAAATACTGAGAAATAGTGAAATAAAAAAAATAAAGAAGGCAAGCAGAAACTGCTAAATAATAGAAAATAATAATACTATAATGAAGAAGGACACTTAAAAGAAATCCCATACTAGCTCAGAATTGAGAATAACAGAAGGTTATTTATTTAGGGGTAGACTCACAAATCACAGTCCTCTGCTGGAACAGAGAATAGCAACCAAATCCCACAGCTAGAAAAGAGGCCGGATGTGAGTTTTACGTTGGCACAAACAGTATAAGAGGCCACACCCAAGTGGGCAGGTAACATAACGGCTACTGGCTGTAGGAATTCCTACAGCACTTCCCCCTTTTATCTAAATCAGAGACTTCTAAGCCAATATAAAATAATATACAATAAAACAAATATATCAAGGAAGAATCATGGTAAATGTTTCAAATTTTTTTCTATCCTAATGAGTTTGAGTCTTGTAAAATAAATAACTTGGCCAAATCAAGAAAGGAAAGTAACTACAGCTATCAGGTCTTAAATGCCATAGAAGACCAAAGATCGGCAATAATATTACTTGAGTAGGCAGGAAGTGCAATCAAGCAACTTCCAAAAATGTACAACAAATGACTGAGACAACTGGCTCCCTGAGCAATGACCCAAAGTTTCATTTGTAATACTGTAGCAACAAACTTTGGCTAAGGCATAGATTATCTGACAGGCCATTTTCAGAGGCGAGAAATTTTCTAATAGTGTCTTACTCTCTCTTGGCAAGATTTAACACTCTTTTTTCATGTAACCTGCTTGTCCTGTCCAGACATCGTCCATTTTGCCAGGGTTTATGCATGGGTAGTTCCTTGCTCGAAGGCCAGTTTTTCCAAGAAGAAAACAAGCTCCAAAGTGGAGTGTCTTTGGTGTTCAACATTCTCTCAGGAATAGTTCAGGGCCGACAGGAGCAATCCTGTCTCACTTCAGCAGAACACTAAGTTATGTTTTTTTTTAAATAAATTATTTATTATGTGTACAACATTCTGCTTCCCACACACCAGAAGAGGGCGCCAGATCTCATTACAGATGGTTGTGAGCCATCATGTGGTTGCTGGGAATTGAACTCAGGACCTCTGGAAGAGCAGTCAGTGCTCTTAACCTCTGAGCCATCTAAATGCCATTTTCTATAGCTCTTTGAAGTGGTTGAAAATTGCTAATCTATGTAGAATACAATCTCTACGTATCTAAAGAACCTGATTAGTCTAACTATGACAAACATAGATGATTATTGATCTATAATTCTTAATATCTATATAACTTAAAGACTTATACTTCATATTAGAATAATATACAATCAACAAATGTGCAACAAATGAGGACAATGACCTCAAAATGTAAAAAAAAAAATGGAGAAGTCTCTTGATCGGAGGTAGAAAAGTATATTGCAATGTATCCTAAAATTGTATCAATATACAGAAATGTTTTAAGCAGAGGTAGAAGCATACATGCATGCAATATGATAAAATAACTTTGCCTAGATATACAAATATTGTAGTCAAAAATAGGAACATATTCAATATAATTTGTTTGTATCAATATACAAGAATCTATACCAATGTAAATTGCCTATAAATAATATTTCACATGTAGTCACTATATTACTCACCATTATTATCAGTGTAAGTTAGCTCACACTAATCTATTGTCCCATCCAATTTCCCCATCCCGTTTTTTCAGAGAGATCCCTGAGCCTATATAATTTCCCCTCAAACCCCAACCTTATACCAATTATAATCAACACCGAAATGATGTCCCTAACCCTGTTGGGGGAGGAGATATCATCTTCTAGAATTACTTCAAGCTGTAACAGGGGCAATGTTCTTTCCATGAAATACTGTGAAAGTAAAATAATGATTAAATTCCAAGATTATTGTCTGGTATAATTGCAAAGAATCTCTGAATATTTGGTAGGGTTTTTGTGATGTTCCTATTTGGAATTTTAGCCAGAACATTGTAAAAAAAGTGCACCAATTCAGCTAATGAAGTTGGAACCATCTTGAGCAGTTGGTATCTAAAACAGGTCTTATAGTAGTGCTATCAACATCACGAGAACATATCAGCCAGGTGGAGTTGTTGTTGTGGGGCCCATCTTCTTCCTGGAAATTTCAAAGATTACTGCAGGAAAATTCATTGTTCATTATGGAAAACTCAAACATTATTTATATAGACATATACAGACATATATATTCAATGAAAGGTAAAATAGTGACAAAAATAGGTATGAAGAAAAGTAATTTTTTTCTAAATACTTTCCTCTTTCTGTCCAATACAAGATGACTCTTGACATGAGAACAGAAATTCTAAATATTTCTTTTACCAACATGCCTGGATTTAGAGAGGGACAGAGCAGTTGTCCAACACAAAAGCCAGCTCCCTCTCTCTCCCTTTCTCTCTCTCTCTCTCTCTCTCTCTCTCTCTCTCTCTCTCTCTCATATGTGTGTGTGTGTATGTGTGTGTGTGTTTTCATCACTTGACCATACAAGTCATATTTCTTTTTTTTGATGATGGTTATTGAATAGTTATTTTTTCTTCTGTCAGCATCCAAACATGCAATGTCTCTTGAATTTTTAAAGATGTGTATTCTTCTGTAAAGACAAGAACAGAACCCTACCCCAATTCTCAAAGAATTGTGAGATTTTATAACCACCTGTATGATTGTCACCCCTGTGAATGAGCTGTCATTTCTCTTTCTCAAGAAGTTTCATTTTTCAAACTGAATCTTTATTAATTTTGATGGTAATCATAATTTTTCTTCTCCTGTGGAAACAAGAACAAAACTGCTTCCCCAAATAGCGTATCTCCTGATGCCCATTGTGAGGTCAACACATCCTTGAAATACACTGGCTTATTTAATTCAGAAGACTTTTATCTTATCCAATGTCTCTCTGATGCTGTTGTCCCTTTCTCATTATTATTAGAAAAATTCAAGTTTAATAAAGCAATATGTAATCTATTTCTGGGGGTATTTTCCACCCCTTTCTGTTTGTTTAACATATCTTTTATAGTTCAGTTTGGCCTTTCTATTACTGCCTGACCTGTAGGATTGTGTGGTATACCTGTAATATGCTTAATATTATAATACACAAAAATGTTTCATTTTCCTAGAGACATATTCTGGACCATTATCTGTCTTTATTTGTGCAGGTATACCCATGATGGCCATAACTTCCAATAAATGGGTGATTACTGAATCAGTGTTTTCTGAGCTTAAAGCAGTTGCCCACTGAAAAACTGAATAAGTGTCAATGGTGTGCTGTACATATTTTAATTTTCCAAATCCTGAAAAGTGGAACACATCCACCAGCCAGAGTTATTTCATTTGAGTACCCTTTCAGTTAGTCCCTGTAGGTACTGGTATTTGGTTATAGAAAGAACAAGTAAGGCATCTCTTTATATTCTCTGTAGCTTGTTGCCATGTAATAGAAAACGTTCTTTAAATATTTGCTATTGACATAATAATTTTTTATGAAATTCCAAGGTCTGAAACACACTTCTGATCAATACTTGATCAATTTCTGCATTTTCTTGTGATAAAGGACCTTGCAGACCCATATGGGATTGGATGTGTGTTATGTATACAGGACAAAGCCTATTCCTGATTATGTCTTGCACCTGGATAAATAATGAAGTCAATTCTGTATCAGCTCGTATAAATTCAGCAGTTCCAATATGAAAGACAACTCTTTCTGCATATTGTGAATCAGTAACTATATTAAGATATCCTTTAAAAATACCCTAGCATTACAAAAATAACATATAATTCCGCCTTCTGGACAGAATTTTAAGGGCTTTGTTCTACCTTTCTTAATTCTTCTGATTCATTTGCTTCAGTAAAAAATGTATAGACTCTAGTTATTGGAGCATAATGTACAATTTGGGAAAGAATTAAACAAGTTCTCTTTATATGGTCAAGTCTATTGCTTTGGGGATTATTGCTATTAATTTCTCCCAAAAAATTAGCAGAAACTCTTTGCCATGGTTCATTGTTTTCACATAACTTGTTTTATTTCATCAGTAGTAAAAGGCACTGTAATCTCTTCTGGGTCTATACCTGCTAATTGGTGAAGACTCAATTTACAATTTATAATTAATTCAGATACTTTTTCCACTTAAGTTTTTAGTTTTTTACTTGGTTTATTTGGTAAAAAGATCCATTCTAATATAATATCATCCCTCTGTATTAAAATTCCTGTAGGAGAATTCTGGAAGGCAATATGACTAGAATACAATTAAGATTTTATTCCCCCTATCCACGTGTGCCTTCTCTAATTTCTCCTCAACAATTGTTAATTACTTTCCCACTTCAACTGTTAATTCTCTGGGACTATTCAAGTCTTTATCACCATCTAAGGTTTTGTTTAAATGAATTATTAGATCAGGCATTATCCCAACAGCCAGTCTTAGACTGGAAATGTCTCCTAACATTCTTTGAAAGTCATTAAGAGTCCGCACCCAGTCTCTTCTAATGTTCTAATTTTCTGCAAACATATGTTGTAACCTAGGTAATTGATAGAATCTCTTTTCTGTATTTTTTCAGGAGCAATTGGTAGTCCCCATTTTGGCAAAACTTCCTTTACTTCTTCAAACATTCTTTCTAAAGTATCTATGTTTGAATCAGATGGCAAAATGCCATCCATAAAATGGTAAATTTTAGACCTAGAAAATTGCTTACACATTATTTCCTATGGATGACTTACAAAGCATTGACACAAAGTGGGGTTAATGAACATTCTCTGTGGGAGGACAGTTCATTCATATCTTCTAGTAGGTTGGGAATTATTATAAGTAGGCACTGCAATGGCAAATTTTTTCTATACTGTTCTTGGAAAGGCAGAGTGAAGAAACAATCTTTCAAATCAATAACTATAAGAGGCAATCCTTTTGGTAATAGAGAAGGCAGAGGAATTCCAGATTGTAGAGGGCCGATAGGTTGAATTACCTTACTGACAGGTCTTAGATCTGTAATCATTCTCTATTTACCAGACTTCTTTTAACAACAAATACAGGAGAATTCCTAGGGATAGTTGATTCTTTAATATAGTGAGCATCTAGTCCTTCTTGTACCAGCTGCTCTAAATCCTGCAACTTTTTTTTCAATTAGAGCCCATTTTTTAATCCATATTTGTTTCTTAGTTAACCATTTTAAAGGTAGGGCCATTGGTACCTCTGAAGTTTTGCTAGTTGCCTTATGTTCCTTTACTGAATGGCTGGTATACTTTGTGTATAGTAACTTATAATAATATCCTTCCCAGAATTATGAGTTCCTGAGACTGCAGAAATGTTAATCTGGGTATTCCATTGCTTCAGCAGGTCATGACCCTATAAAATTATTGCAATATTAGCCACATATGGCCACAGATTCCCTCTTTGACTTTTTGGCCCAATGCAGCCAACCTATCTCCTGCTTTGTTTAACTTGAGATATGGTTCCAATTCCTAGTAATTGACCATCTGCATTTTGAAGAGGCCAAGTTGGATGCCAACATTCTGTAGTAATGATACTCACATTTGCACCTGTGTCTATCAAACAAACAATTTTAATGCCATTAATATGCACTCTTAGCTTTGGTCTTTTATCATTCATGGAAGTCTGACAGAATATACATTTCCTATTTCCTTTTGGAATTTTTAATTATCCTCCATGTTTATGCCACTATCTAGAACAGTATGGTATTTTATTATTTTTTTTTTATTTTCCTGGTGAGACATGTCTTCCCCAGTTCCTGGGAATAACTGGGCAGTTTTGGCCTGAGGGCCTGTGACAGGCCCCTCAAGGAGTTTCCCAATGATATTAGGTTGTCTTATCTGTCTTTTGTTGATCTGCACTCATTGTCCAATGTCAGCCTGTGCCACACCTTCTACATATACCTGAAAGCTGAGTCCTCCTATTCTTGTCATTCCCAGAAGAGATATTTCTCCTAGGAACTACTTGTCTACAATTTCTCTCAGATGTCCTATTCTACCACAATTAAAAATTTTGTCATTTAAATGTCTCCCCATTCCTTTGGAAATTGCTTCTTCTACCTAAGATTCAGTATTATAGTCAAATGTCTCAATTTTCATCCATAGGTGCTGATCTAACTTTTAAAGCCCCAATTATCTTTTTGCATTCTAAGTTGTCATTTTCAAAAGCCAGATTTTCAAAAAGTACTTGTCTAGCATCTGGGTCTGTTACTCCTATTTGTACAACCTTAGGTAATCTTTGAAAAGCCACTAAAGGGTCCTCTCTGACCCTGTTTCACCATGGTATATGATTCATTTAATTTTCCTAGTTCTTGAATCCTGTCCCAAACAAAAAAGGTTGCTTTGTGGTATAGGGATAATATTTCTTCATTGTAAAGATCTTGAACCTCTGGGTCAGCATAAGGGCCTTCACCAACAATTTAAACTTGGGAAGTCTCAAGTCATTTTCCTTTTCCCTGAAGTTCTGAAATTTTGGCCTCTTCCCTGAAATAAAATTTAAATATTAATTGAGGTCCATCATCCAGGACTGCTAAAACTAACTGAAAGAAATCATGTGGTATTGTTTTGATTCTAGAAACCCAAATGTTTATCTTCTCCTTACAAATGTGGAATGCAAGCTATAAGTTACAGAAGCTTGCTTAATTTATTTTAGATCATTCATTCCTATAGGTATCCATCTAACTTCTTTGGATCTTTTTGGGACTTTAGAACTTGATGCTTTGTCAGAAGAAATTACAGGGTAGGAAACTAAAACCTTGGGTAAGTCATCTCTGACAGCTTCTGGTGATTTTGAATCCTGTCCTTGTGCCTTCTTTACCTGTTCATCAGCTCCAATAATTTCCTCAATTGTTTCAATTTTTTTATTATTGTCTTTTGTAAAGCCTAAATCTCCTGGGCTGTATATTTTTCTAGTGATTTCATTGAGGCCCTTAGCATCTGATCCTCATTCTACACATGTGATTACAAGGTCTGAAGTTTTTCGTTTAAAGATAACACCTCATTCTTGGATATTATTTGGGTAGCCTGCAGATTGCCATCCTGGAGAGATACTCTATCTGCTAACCTATCATAACTTTTTAACAAATTTTGATTGTCAAATTCAACAGTATAATTTTTTTCAGATGACACCTCAGTGGCCTTAGATATAGATTCAATTTTGTCAGTCAAATTAATATTACCCTTTTCAATAGTATTAAATTTTTCATGTAACTTTTGATTTTAGATGATATTAATCCTCTCAACTTGCTGTTCATTATTAGTCTGTAAAGACTGTATCATTTCTTAAAGTGTCTCATTCTTTTTCAAGGACATAATATTAAGAAAAAAACTGAGTCCCAATATTCAATAAATCAATGTATCACCATAAGCATATAAGCCTTGCTGAATACAATCCATAGTATTAGCAAATATGTTACTAAAAGTTTCAATGTTAATGTAGTCTGTTTATTGATTTATTACCTGTTATGAGATCCAGGAAATTATTTTAGGTGTAATAATCTCTATTGTCCAGCAGGTGTTGTAATTGCAGGGTTGAAACCAGTAGCAATGCAACTGGTGGCAACACGAAGGGTCCTTAGCCGCTTTAATTTCCTGCCTTGGTATTGGTTAAATACTGAGAAATATCCTTTGTTTGACAAATTAAAAGCAATTAAATAAATTCCATACACGGAGCAAGAAGCCCAGAACTGGAACAGGGAGCACAAACCA
Source organism: Microtus ochrogaster (assembly GCF_000317375.1). NCBI lineage: Eukaryota > Metazoa > Chordata > Mammalia > Rodentia > Cricetidae > Microtus > Microtus ochrogaster. Next base: position 19,135,094 of record NC_022026.1, read on the forward strand.
GAAGCTGCATAACAGATACCATGTAGCAAGGAATGCTTCACTGGGGGAGGGGATATTTGTGAGCTTTCAAAATTTCCATGCCACTGCATTCAGTTAGTGCTGCTGTGGTGGGGGTTTTACAAAAAAAAACACTTAGATAAAAGTAAGTCAAGCAGGCAGGATTAGGAGACTTTCAGGGCTGTGGACTGGTTAGGTCTTTAGCCTGTCCACCCAGTTGGTATGGAGTCTGAATCCACGTGAGGTGCCAGATGAAGAACACATAAAAGAAATAGCACACTAGCTCAGAATTGAGAATACTAGAGGGTTATTTATTTATGGGTAGACTCACAAATCAGAATCCTCTGCTGGAACGGAGAAGAGCAACCAAAATCTCACAGCTTGAAAAGAGGCCCTATGTGTGCATAAATAGTATAAGAGGCCATGCCCAAGCGGGGAGGTAACTTAAAGGCTACTGGAAGTAGGAATCTTCCGATCTTAATAATAATAATAATAATAATAATAATAATAATAATAATAAATGAAAATAGATTAATTCACCAATCAAAAGGAAGTTATGGAAAACAGAAGGAAAAACGATACAAAGAAAAAAGTCACTGTGCATACTAGATAGCTGTGAAAAATGTATGCTAGAAGTTATTGAAAACGTTAAAAAAAATAAAGCCAATGTTACCCTGAAACCATAAAACTAAAATTCTTGATGAACACACTGTATGAAAAATAATCAATAACACAGTACCAAGACAAAATTTCAAGTTCTTTATTAAAGATCTTACCTTATGATCATATCCTATAAGTAAACATGTCTTACCAAACTCTAATGAATAAATTTGAGCATATCAACAAAATGAAAAACAGAAGTCATCTAGTCTTTTCAATATAAGCTGAATATATAACTTAGAAATCAATGTATAACAATTTTTAATGTCTACTTTGAAGTCAAACTTGATGGATGGTATATGCTTAGAATCCCAGCTACTCCAGGGGATGAGGAAAGGAAGTTGCAAGTTAAGGACTTCTTTCAGCAAGAATGATTTTAACTCCAGGTTAAATAACATAATAGGATTTTGTCTCAAAATTAGAAAAATAAATAAATAAAACAGGAAATGTAGGAGCTAAGGTCAGCGATAGGATATTTGCTAACATTTCTAGGCTGTGGGTTCAATATCCAGTACTACAAAAAGATTAAAAGTGATTTAAAATGAAAAAAATATGAAACAAACCAACTGTGCACATTAGATAATCTGAAAATTCTTTGTAAAGAGCCTTCCTTGTGTATGGACATAGGAAGTCACTTGCAAATTGTTTCCTATAATGTAAAATTGAAAATAGACAGAATGTGCATGCATTATACAAAATGAATAAATTGATATTTATGCACACAAACATTAAGCAGTGATAAGAATAAATATACTACAATTATTTCAACATCCATCATTCATAAACATTAATGAATTTTAAAATGGAAATTGAAAAGACATTTACAAAGCATGATACAAAACATAGCCTTTTGTAATAATTATATAAAAATTGAGTAGAGTATAATCTTTCCAAATCACACTCGTGCTTTTCTCCTCATGGCAAATGGGAGGGAAAGAAAATTAGAATGAGGGATAAAATTAAATAGAATAATATACATATCTACATACACACAATTATAGACACAAAAGGAAAGAAAGAAGAATAGAGATCTTTACATAGTATGTGGTGGTTTATGGTTTTGTGTATGGTTGTTTATTTCTTTTCATCTTTCTTTCTCTCTCACATACTCATACACACACATACAAGCACATAACGTACACATACACCCATGGAAGAATATTCACTGCTTTTATATCTTTAGAGGAAGAATAAGAGATACTGTCAATTAACAAATACATTTCCTTATCTAGTTGTTTTTTTTAATTTTTTTCTTCACACATTTACACATATAAAAGCATACCATACATACATTCCAAAGAACATAATTGACAAATTTTTATTTTCTTGAACAAAGAAACCAAGAGAAATCAAGGAGATATAATTAGTTAATGATTAGTTAATGATCAGAAAATGATAACATTTTCTGAGTGTTATTCCATAATAGCAACTAAGATAATATGAGTAAGAGCCTATCAAGTCTTCGAAAAGTTGCCAGAATCATAAGGGAAAAGCATTATTACTTTTTTAGATTTTGTAATATTGGACTTTCACTTTTTTGTTCTTACAGAATTATTTATTCTCCCCTTGTTTCTCACTCCTTTCTTTTTACCACTCTTTTCTCTTATTCATCCTCTCCTATTCTACTTTCCTGTCTAACTTTCTCTGTTACATTTGGATTGACAACCTCCTTTCCAACTCTGAAAATGAGTAAGTAGTAAATTATTACATAAAATATAGAATACTGACATAGGCTAATTGCCTATTATTTATTATTATTATTATTATTGCCTAAAGTCATATTAATCTACATGACTTTACCATTTTAATATAATTGGTTTTAATTCTCGAATGTATGAAAAAGTGTTGAATGGAAAGTAAATTAATTTTGGTTTCTGATATTTTTCCTTTGCAAAACAAAACTGCACATGAATTGGTATAATTAATATAGTGAAAATGGTCATCATACCAAAAGCAATCTACCAATTCAACATAATCCCATTCACAATACCAACACAAATCTTCAGAGAAAATGAAAGAAAAAATTAAATTCATATGAAAATACACACATTAAACAACAGAGCAAAAACAAAAACAAACAGAAAAGCAAAAACAATCCTGAAAAATAAAGAAAAAAAACTGCCTAAAGTATTATGAACCCCAATCTCAAATTGTACTACCTAACTATAGTAATAAAAACAGCATGGTTTTGGTATAAAAACAGATACATTGATAAAAGAAATCAACTTGAAGATGTAAGTCCACCTACCTATGGATACCAGATTCTTTACACAGAAATCAAAAAGTATGCACTTGGAACAGAGACAGTATTTTCAACAAATGCCTTTGGTAAAACTAGATGTCTGCAAGTAGAAGAATGCAAATAGAATTATTTCTGTCACCCTACACAAAAATCAACTCCAAATAGATCAAGGACCTCAACATATACCTTAAATCTGACATAAAATAAAGTGGGGAGATATGTTTGAATGGACTTTCTGAAAAAAGTAATAATAATAATAATGACATAGGTACGAAGAAGAGCACTTAATAAATGAGTCCTCATGAAACTTAAATCTTCTGTATATCAAAGAGCAACCTACAGAACTAAAAATACATTTTACCAATTATACATCTAATATAATATTATTTTTAGAAGACATAAAGAAATAAAAAAGTATTGTTCATCAAGAAAACAAATAAACCAATTGAAAATTGGAGAGAAACATCTAAACAGAGAGTTCTCAAAAGATGAAACACAAGTAGTGTGAAATATTTTCAAAATGTTTGACATACATAGTCATTGGAAAATGAAAATTAACTACTTTGAGATTACATCTTACCCCAAACAATATGGCCAAGATGAATAAAACAAATAAAAGTACATTGTATTATTTAGGGTTTCTATTGTTGTGAAGAGACAAAATGACCATAGCAACACTCATAAAGAAAAGTGTTTAATTGGGTATGATTTACAGTTCAGAGGTTTACTACATTATCATCATGGCAGAAAGTATATTGGCATAAAGGCAGACATTGTAGTAGGAATGGTAGTTGAGAATTCTACATCTTGATTCATAGGTAGCAGGAGATTGTGTGCCAAACTGGTCATAACTTGAGCATATCATACTTCAAAGCTGAGCTCATAGGGACACACCTCCTCCAACAAGGCAACACCCACTCCAACAAGGCCACACTTCTCAATATTGCTACTCCCTATACACCAAACATTCCAACACTTGAGTCAATGGGGCCATTCATTTCAAAACACCTCATACACTATGGCAATGATGCAGGAAATGGGGAGCACATTTGTTACCAGCTGGAACAAAAACCATCTCTATGGAAATCAGTGTGGAGTTTCCTCAAGAAGATAAAAGTTGATAAACCACAATATCCAGCTTTTGGCCATACATCCAAAAAAAGGACTCTATATTCTGTTACAGAGACACTTGGTATTTATCAATTGCTGTTGTGTGTATACTATCCAGAAACTGAAAATAGTCTATATGTCACTCATCCTATGCATGTATAAATGATTTTTCAGCTTAATTTCAAAACTGAGGTTAAGAAATTTGTAGATAACAATGTAGAACTAGAAATGATCATCCTGACTGAGGTAACCTAGATCATAATAAACAAATATTAGTCATTTTATTTTATATATAGATGTTACCTTTTAAACTTCAGCTATATTTGTTTCAAACCAAATAACCACAGATTTTAGGTAGCTAATAATGGACCAGGTGGAGAAGATCTTCCAAGGAATGGGAAATGAAAGTATAATGCTATAAAGTGATAAAGGGAAAATCAGAAGGATTAAATGAGGAAGGTGTGAGAGTAGAAAGTAAAGTAGGAAAAATGGGGAGGGACAACTAACAATAAACGCCTTTAAACAGTCATACAAAAATTTATTTGTGTAGATACTTCCCAGAATATATCCACAGATGAAAGAAATTCAAATGGAGTCAACATATAATGTAAGAGACAAAGCTCAAATTACTTACTGTATGCCACCAAATAAGACCTCTAAACTCAGGAATACATTGCATCTTGTTGAATCCTTTGCCAATACGGTCCTCTTGGTTCCCCAAACATTACAAAGTATCACCAAGACTATTGTTTATGCTCTATAAACTGATGATAAGATGCTATTGCTGAAATCACAATTTATGTCATAAAACATGGAGAAATTAATAAGGTGTTCAAATAAAAGCATTACCCTTGGTCACTCACAATCATGGTGCTGAGTGGTAATTTGCATGTTATCAGAGGGGGGAAAGTATTCATCAACATGACTGCAGGTACAAACATTGCTATCTAAACAGAGATCTGCCTTGAAAATAATGCAATAGTGACATAAATGTTTATCACCCCCCCTTCACACACACACACACACACACACACACACACACACACACACACACACGCCTACCCTTGTCCCCTCCTCCCTCTGTATTTAAGGTCTACTCCATGAAATAGAATCCATAACTGACATTATTCAAGTGATCAAGGACTTAAGGCTATATATGTTATGGGCTTAGGTTAAAGCCACTACTTTTATTATGCTACTGTTATTCTACTAAAGGAACATAGCAATTTAAATACTTATTACAATATATTGCAATACTCTTAGATTATCATTCCACCTTCTTTAGATAAGCTTCTTCTTATAGTAGATATTAATTAAGAGAGCTACAGAATTGGGCAATGTACAGAGTGAGAAGCTTCAGAGCACTCAGTGCTGAATGAGATGTCCTTATCATACCCCTCCACTCAAAGTTCAGGGTTCTATGTAGAAGAGGATGTAAAAATATTATTAAGTGTCAGAGGTATTGGATGACTATAAGGAAACTGTCTTTTAGACATGACAAGACTAATACAAAGAACTCACAGAGACTGCCACAACACAGATAAGAGTTGCATTAAATATTAGTTGGCATACAGAATTTATATTTATTAACCAAATATGTGATTTTGGCATTTTGACAATAACTTTTCTCAGCCTAATACATTTTTTAAAAACATTTATGTCAGTATTATTCATTTTAGAGCATTTAATCATTTTCAAAAGCTGCTATTACTTCTCTGATTATTTAAAATATCAGAAGAATGTTTTAGATAGCACAATTTCTCTCACTTCTTTCCTACTTAATGATTTATTTCATTACATGAGTAATCCTTAAAAGATACACTACCATCATGTCATCTTCAGTATTTCTTTCCAGTTGTTTTAAAAGTGTTAAAAATTTGGAATTAGATGGATTCATTGAAGATTTTATAATTTAATGTTCTAAATTTAGATCAGCAGAAAAGAAACAATATTATTAGGTGAAATATAGTTTATTTTTCATGTCATTTCATCTTGAATATTCTATTAATGATTTTGAGTATCTTCTATAATATTGATTTATGCTTTTGAAAGTTTTAACTACTATCTGATGCTTTGTTGCTATTGGGATGGTTATATGTTTATGGAACAGTATTAATCATCCCCAAATCAACTGAAACATTTTGTATTTCACATTTTATAGCAAAAGAGTGTTGTACAAGATTCCACTTCCCTGTTATTGCCCACAATTTAAGGACAAAAGACTACTAGGAAGTTTAAGTTGTTTACAAGGCCTGATTTAAAAAAAAAAATGAAGATAGAATTCTTAAGCATATTAATTCCATAAGGAGAAACCTGCTCTGCACTTGAATAAAGGGAAGGATGCCCCCACAGCATGATCCCATCCAGCTCAGCTTCAACATGTGAAAAACCTTAGAGGATTTTGCTACTAGAAAGTAACTGAATAATTACTCAGTTGCTAATGTGGTTCAAGCAGACAAAGAGGACGCACCCCCAAACCCTGCAACCAAATTTGGCAGTGTCATCAACATTTAGAGTAATGAAGAATATAAGGGAAAGGGGAGCTTGGAAACTGTCTCCCTGGTCTCAGGAAGTTACTAAGGCCAGGCAGTAAGTTGTGGGAGAGTTTCTACATGAATGCACTGAGAGGCCATTGTATGGGGGTGTGAAAGTGAAGCCCAGGTTGCAGTGGTGACTGACAATGTTGTTGGTCATACCACGACTGTAAGACATCAGCCAAGGATAGCTACATATCAGGAGTGAGATGCTACAGAGCTGAAGGGACAGAGCCATGTAAGCCCTTTGAAATTAGAATACCAAACATTGGACATGAAGTTATCAGATTTGATATTCACATAAACAAAAAATTAAACACAAATATGTGTAAGTATATATGTGTGTATGTATGTATGTATGTATGCATATGGTTTGAGCAAGTACTAATGTCCCAGGTAGACTTACATAGTACTAGACATATTTGGTTTCAAGTTGATGGCTAAGTTTAGGGAGGTGGTGGGGACTTGCTGGAGGATATAAATCTTTGTGGGATGCAGGCTTAGAGAGAGAGTTCATAACTTCATCAGTCTTCCTGTTCTCCCTCTATGCTTTGTGTTTTTGGTTAAAGGTGTAATCTTTCTATTTGCCCTTGCCCCTTGCAGTTATTCTTTGTCATCTGTAACATGATGACACTTATACCACTGAAACAATAAACTCAAATAAAATCCTATTTCTATATGTTGCCTTGATCAAATATGTTGTCGTAAACAGAGAAATAACAAATATAATGCAGTTTTTCACATGCTCTGGTTTTGACTATCCTGAAATAGATTTTGGATATTGATTTTCAAACTGAAATATGCTTCTGAAAAATTTAACTACTGTTTGGGATTGGGATCCTTATATTTTATGGAGCAATATCAATCATTTTATAATCATTTTTACATTCTTGAACAAAGCCTTTTTTAGTAAATTTTCCTCCCCTGACACCACCCCAATCACTGCTCTTGATAGCACCTGGTAAACACTACCTGCCTTTGCAATTTAAATGACTCAAAGCTCACTATTGTGTAGATCACAAATGTAATGCCTTTCAACTTGTATTTCTTTGACTTAATCATTTTTGAATGAATGAAGTAATATATTGGCTAGCTAACATTCCACTTTCTTTGGCTTGGCAATTCATATTTCAAAAATGATTTCAAAGTAAACTCAATAATTGACTTTATTGTAAAAAAGTATTTATATGTGTTTGTTGAATACTATATCTTAATCTTCCAATTTGACATTACTCTTTGAAAATATGATTTTTTTTTTTT
>NC_022026.1:19143676-19149206 GCF_000317375.1 Microtus ochrogaster
AAAAGAAAAAAAAAGAAATCATGATAGTTTAAATAGTTTAAATGTTTGGTTGATAACCCTATATCCAAGGAGTCTGGCATATTTGGTTGGAAGTGTCACCCCAGCTTCTGCCATCCATTTCAGGTCTCCTTCCCTGGGAGTTAACTTGCTTCAGACTCCACCTCCAGAAAAGCCTTCCAAGAGCTGACCCCTTCGCAGGCAGGGTCAGTACAACACACAAAGGCTATTTCAGCTGCCACCCATTGAATGAACATGTGGTCTCTGGGTTTTGCATGGTCTTCCCTTCTCTCTCTCCACCTCTCCATTCTTTCCTGGTGGAACTGGGAGTGTTGTATTAAACATGGGTATGTTTTATTAAGTTTAATTTTGTCTGATTGGAATTATTTGTGTCAGCAGAGAGGCTCAGCTCAAATATTCTTAACAGTAAATATATAAAACAATTTAGAAATAAGCAATCTTCATAATTTATCATCTGACTTTTATAACTTAATCAATAAACTTTCAAATATCTGGAGACTACAAATTAGTATCGATACAATGTGGTACAAACAATGTGTGCTGTATCACGCTATTACTTAAGGTAAAAAAAATCAGAAAAAAATATAAAACATTTCCATGAAGAAGAACTTTACACTTGAATGCAAGTACATTCTGTCAAGACTTGCAACACAGTTGATGTATCCTAATATACATGAACGAAATTAAGCTCTCCAAAGGAGCTTTCACCTGAAAACATATCATTTTACCAGTGATATTGAAATGTGGCAAGCTAGATTTGTGCCAGAAGGCATTTCGCAAATCTAAACTATACTCCCACATGGGAGGAACACAAAAGGCAGGCTAAAAGACAAATCAATTGTTCACTAAGAAAAAAATATGTGTTTTTACAATTATAATATAGTTATTTGTTTATTTGCTTATTTATTTTGTTTGAGACAGGGTTTTTCTGTGTAGCCCTGGATGTCCTGAAACTCAATGTAGACACGAATGGACTTGAACTCAAAGAGATTCACTTGCCTCTACCTCCCAAGTCCTGGAATTAAAGGCATGCACCACCACCAGACCACATAACTACAATTTTGAGGTGCATTTTTCAATATCATTTTTATTCTTCTTTATGGATATGTTCCACCAAAAAAGTATACAAGCTTAAATTGACAGAAGAAAACAAAGGCAAGCTGTGTTCTTTTAAATTTCTTGAGCGTTTTACTCCTTATATTTTGGTCATATTTATCCATTCCCACAATATCTCACAGACCTATTCTGCCTACTATACCCACCTAATTTTGTTTCCTTTAAAAAAACCAATCCTTGGAGTCCAAGATTTATTTTATATACACTCTTATGTATGTTACCAGCTATTAGAGTGTAATTGACCTACAAGGAGCCACTCTTAAAGCAAACTGAAGTGCCCTCTCCAAGCAGCTATCTATTGTGATACTTTGTTTCTGGTCTAAAACATAAAGCTTACCTGAGGATCAGCGTGTTGAGCTAGGTCTTTAGTTAGACATAGAGACCAAGAAGTGGCATGACATACTGTTAATCCCTGTAAATGGAAGTTTCTGTCCTGCCTGGTCCTGAAGCTATTCAATCGGAAATAAACACACATAGGCTTATGTTAATTATAAATTATTTGGTCTATTGTTCAGGTTTATTACTTAAACTCTTACAACTTAAATTAACTCATAACTCTTATCTATGTTTAGCACATGGCTTGGTACCTTTTCTGAATAAGGCATTCTCATCTTGCTTCCTCTAAGTGTGTCTTGTGACTACATCTCTGCCTTTCCCCTTTCCAGAATTCTTCTAGTTTCGTTGCCCCAACTATAGTTTACTGCCTGTCTATTGTCCAATCAGCAATTTGTTAAACCAATATGAGTGACAAATATTTACAGTGTACAAGAACATTATTCTAACAACAAATTCCAGCACTCAGAAGACTAAGGCAGATGAATCTCTGTCAGTTCAAGGCCACCTTCTGGTACAAGAAATTTATCCAGTATGAAGAAAAAACATAACCAGGTAGTGGTGGATTGCACCTTTAATAACAGTAGTTGGCAATCACATGCCTTTAATTCCAGCAATAAGAAGGAGAATACAGGAAGGGATATAGATGGATCAAGAGAGGATTATAAGGCAGGATGGGACAGCACATTCAGTCTGAGGATTTATTGAGAACTTGCCTACTTTGGTCTGAGGATTTGGTAGAGATAAATGTGGCTAACTCTGTTACTTCTCTGATTTTTCAACATTTACCCAGATATCTAACTCCAGGTTTTTACTCTTTAATACTATTAGAATTCTCACTACAGCTATCAATTACCAATATCTCCTCAGCTGACAATAATATTTCATGCCCACCTCATTTTTCCATGCTATGATTTTTTCTGGCTTTTTTGTAGATTTTATGCATAGTACTTGTCTCAAGTACTATGAGTTCTCATGTGAAATTATACTGTTGTATCTTGAACATAATATATTATTTTGTTGTTTCAGTCATTCATTATCCCTTCTCTCTTACAACCTTTTAGTTACCTCTTCTGCAATTATCCTCATGAGCCTTGTGAGGAAGGGATGTGATACAGATATGTAATTAGTGCTGAGTATTCAACAATCTCTTATTTTCTGCACCTTATCGCATGGTGAGCCTTTGTGTTTTCCAGTAGTGGGTCTTTTGTTAATGTCCCTTAAAAAATCTTGACACAAATAACAAAACAAATCAAAAATCTCCTTATATACATACATATAAACAACTTTTCTGGTGAAAGACCATCAAACCATGATATAGGTTAAATTAAATATTATAAAAATACATGAATAAAAGATGGAGAAGAAAACAACAAAAAAAAAAAACCATAAAACATAAACCGAAAAAGGAAGCATATAAAGGAATAAATAAGAATCTCACTCCAGGAGAAATGGGTTTAAGCTTACATTTTTGAAGTCTAAATTGAAACTAACATGCCAAAGAAGGGAAGAAAAACCATCATTACACAAAGAAAAATCAAAAATTGACATTTAATATACTATGAATTTCTAGATTTTTCAATTCTTATTATAATTTAAATAATGGTATAAGGTAGCACAGCAAATGAGGGCACATACAAATTATAGAATCCCTTATATAAATAAAAATAAGCTTTATATTATTATGAAGAACAGAAATGAATAAAATTTGATTAATACCTTTCTACTTCTACATAAGAGGTTAGTCTTCATGTCATCCAGAATTACTGTCACTGACCATGTGCTGACTGAAAAGGGGTTAGTCTTCATTTCATCCAGAAGTACTCTCATTGACCATGTGCTGACAGAAAAAGAATGTGATAGTCAAACTGAACAAAATCAGTAAGAGTAGGATTCTTTAATCTACATTGAGAGGAATTATTGTGAAAATTATGTGATTATAATAAGCATCATATGAAACAATATAACATAAATTTTGAAAGTCTTAAATTATGGTAGTTTAAGTGGCACTGCAATACATTAAAAGTTAATTTCAGTTGGTGAATGAAGTGGCAACTGCTTTCAAATATCAAATCACATCATGATGCTACAGAAATACATATAATATTCACAATAACAGAAGTAGCATCAATATATGAAAGGAACCTAAAAAGTGAATTAGCTTTCTAGAATTGCTGTAGCTAAGTATTATATACTGGATGTTTAAACAAAAGAAATACATTTCCTTTTTGTTCCAAGGTTGTTTTAAAAACTAAGGTATCAGTAAGGTGAATTGATTCTGAAATCTTTGTCCTTGGCTCATATAAGGCCATTTTTCTTCCTGTATCTTTAAATGTTTTTCCATCTACTTGTGTCTGTGAGCCAATTATTATTTTTTTTCTATAAAGCAGTCAGAAGGGATTAAGCTTACAATGATTTTGGTTTATATTAATTACCTGTTTATCTTAATTACCTATTTAAGTCAAAATAGAGTAAATAGGAGTTAGATCTTTACCACATGAGCTGTATATATACAATTCAGGCCATAGAAGTAAACAAGAAATGAGCAAATAAGAACTTCTACCTGCTAGAGTAGTAAAAACATTGGAATAGACTGTCTTGCTTGATATGTAGTGAACTCCTGGAGACTAGTACATGATAAAATCAAGGCTAAAAAAAGAATTATTCTATGTGGAAGAAAGGTCCGGTCAAACAATCTTGATTTTATTTACACAGTATATAAAAACAAATAAGAAGAAAAAGAAGTTTATATATGTATATAATAAATTATTAGACTCCTAGCAATTTGGACATTTTTACACTATGCTATAATTTACAGAATTTAAAACAGCCACTCATTAATTTTACAACACAAGAAAATCTATCTATGTGAATATTAGAGCAGAGATCAGAAGAAATGACCTACGTAATTGCCCATACTAAGACCCATATAGAAATATTTTATCTTCCTATTCTTGAATGATGGGTATAAGCAGCAGTAAGGAAATGAAACAACATATATGGAACCATTACCATAAATAACTCATCCTCTCAATATATCCATTTTTCTTGATGGTAGTCACTTAAATTACTACTTTCCAAAACAGGACATGTACAGATGTAGTATATAGTGAAATTTCAACTAAGCTTACTTATTTTATTTTATTTATTTAATTTTATTTAAAATAAATTATCTGTTCCCATCAAATTCCTACCTCCAAAATCCCTGCCATATCCCTACCTCACTTTCTTAAGTTGACAGCCTCTTTCTTCTTCTTATTGTTGTTCTTGTTACACACATATATTTACACAAGCATACTACATGCATAAATGCATAAATGCAACCTACGGATTCCATGTAATGTGGCTTATATCTATATGATCTCAGGGCCTACTACTTTGTTAGATCACTGATTATGAGGCTCACCTCTGGAAAAAGGTAATTTGTTCTCTTTTAGCAGTCCTTGGTTCCCTGTAGTTCTTTGTCTAGTGAATGGGCCCCCATCATATTTCCCCTTTCATATTTTCATGTGTATTGATAGTACCTTATTCATGTCTTTTTTTGCAACCATATCAGTGGAGTATCGTGCATCTTAAAATAAAACCTACTACTGCCATTTTCCTAAAACCAAATTAATTCTAACTACATCCTAAATATTTATTCTTATACCTACAGAGAAGTATATCACTTACCCTTCCTCAAAGAAATTTTTCTTTGTAGCAGAAACCATCACAGAAAAATACAATTGGTCATAATACAGAGTTCAATGAATTATGGGGAGCCCAGGCACAACATAAGGATCAGAAAACACTGTGGAAGAGAAAACAGAAAGGTTTTAAGAGCCAGATAATCTGCTGCAAGACTTTATTTCCTAGAAGGATCATCTTGACGAATTCTCAACAGAAGTTCAAATGGCCAAAAGACACTTAAGGTCATGCTCAACTTCCTTAGCGATCAGGAAAATGCAAATCAAGACAACTTTAAGATACCATCTTACAACTGTCAGAATGGCTAAAATAAAAAAAACACCAATGATAGCCTTTGCTGGAGAGGTTGTGGGGAAAGGGGTACACTCATCCATTA
>NC_022026.1:19151336-19152413 GCF_000317375.1 Microtus ochrogaster
AAAAAAAACTGAAAAAAAAACATTGTAATTGAAAGATTACTGAACATGTTTGTAGATGTAACTAGTATTACTCTAGAATCTTGCATCTGAATTGGCTTCCTCAAGAGGTAGATGTTCAATTCCTAGGAATTAAAACCTATCTTACATAAAACAAAGCCAGAGATGGGTTGAATGCAAAGGGGCAGAAAGACCGAGAGGGGAAGGTTGAGGCCATATGTGGCTAATATAGCAGTGAATATATGGGGGTCTCTTTCTGCTGCAGTAATGGAATACCCAGATTAACATTGCTGCAGTCTCAGAAATGAAGCCTAAACCAACTCATGTTTCTAGGAATGATATTATAAGGTACTATGTAAAAGAGTCACCAGCCATTCATGCTGTACAAAAACAAACAAACAAACAAACAAAAAACAACTAGCATACTTTCAGAAATTCCAATGGCCCTACATTAAAAATGATTAACCAAGAAACCTATATAGATTAAACAAGGACCTTTACTAAAAGAGAAATCACAGGCTTTATAACATTTAGTACATGAGGAACTAAATCCTCAGCATATTGAAGAATCAAACAGCCCTTGGATTTCTCCTGTATTTGTTGACAAAAAGAAATCTGGAAAATGAAGAATGTTGACAGAATTATGAGCTGTTAATAAGGTGATTCAACCAATGGGCCCTCTACAATCTGGAATTCCTTGCCTTCCATAGTGACGAAATGATATCCTCTTATAGTTATTGATTTAAAAGATTGTTTTTTTACTATACATTTATAAGAAAAAGACGGATTAAAAAGTTCCAGGACAGGCTCCAAAGCCACAGAGAAACCCTGTCTCGAAAAACCAAAAAAAAAAAAAAAAAGAAAAGTTTTCTTCAGATCTTTGGGGTGAGTCAGTGCGACTGCAGCCGGGAACAGGGAACTCAGCCGTTCCTCATCCCTCCTACACTTCCTGCTCATCCTGAAGGGGCTATACTACCCTATACCTCCTCTCTCTTCCTATCCCATCCAGCTTACATCCAGAAACCCCCACCCCCTGTCTCCCTCCCTCCCCTCTTTGGCGGCATAGAACCTCCCAGCTCC
>NC_022026.1:19160425-19163206 GCF_000317375.1 Microtus ochrogaster
AACCCTAAGCTATTAAAACATTTAAAATGCCATATTCTATAATCTTTGAAAGATATGAAGAATGCCTATCTGAAATATATCTATGTACATCTAGAAAATCTACATGACTACAAATTTGACTATTATTGATGATTATCCATTAACAATCTATATACATTACATTTTTAAATGAACTACACAATCAAAATACCTTAATCAATATCAGGAATATATATATAACAAAATTGACCTTAAATTTAAATCACTAAAGCAAAATCCATATCAATGCAAAATATTCATACCTATATCATCATATCCCCCTTTAAATGTAAAAGAACATTTATAAGCAATATTTGGGAATATAGGCACAGTTTTTTTTCTCCAAACTGCTTCCTTCTGAATGGGGGCACTGCTATTTAGATCTTTCATGGTATAACCTGTGTGCTAGTTTCATCTCAGTTGGCAGTTGAGCGAAGCAACCTTTCAGGAGGGCATGGTCTATCATACCATATTGGGATAGAAGCAATCCACAGAGTCTCATCCTCTCTGAAAACAAAAGAAGAAACTCTTTTCCAAAGTATCATGTTTTTAGATCCAAATTTTAAAGTCAAGGTATTTTCAAAATATCTATCTTGGAATAGTTCAGCAGTATTTATAAACAAATATCTTTTAGCAGCTGTTGCTCTTTCCTCAGCATTCAAGCAATTCAAACAGAGCATAATATCATACAGTATCAAAATTCTCTGTGTATTTTCCATCTTTGTGCAGCATTGGTTTAACCTCTATTTTGTTTATTTTTACTTTTAACTTTTTGCTTTTTGAGACAGGTTCTCTGTATATCTTTAACCTGGAATAACTCTGTCAACCAGGCTGTCCTTGAACTCTCAGAGATCCTTCTGTCTCCGTCTCCCAGGCATTGGGATTAAAGGCTTGTGCTACCACACCTTGAAGTCACAGAGGTCAATCTCCCTCTGCCTCCCAAGTGTTGGGATTAAAGGTGTGTACTATCACACCCAACTACTCTCTTTCTTCCTTTTATTTTTACTTTTAAGAACTTTAACTTTTAGCCTGCATATATTTTTAACACACTGTAAATCATTTAAATGTTTTCTTTGACTTTGAATCTTTCTTTTACTGTCTCTTTTTTGACCACATGAGTCTTTAATTTACTGAGCAATATGGGTAGGATTAAAGCCGTGGCTTTGGTGGCTGGATCCAGCACATTCCTTAGCTTTCTGCCATTCCAACCTTGTGGCTGAGGTACTGGCCAGAGCCGAGGTCAGTGCCACAAGTCTACAGTGCTTCAAGGTCCTTGCCAGCAAACAAGCTACACTCAAATGCTCTCTCTGTAGCTGACTTACTGCCTCAAAGAGTCAGAGTTTGCCCTGGTAGGAAGGCCCAGAAAGCAGGCATTTTTAAATGGCCCAGCTTTTTTCCTGCTATGGCTGAAAATCTAAAAGCATGTGTTCAGCTTTTCGTCAACACCGTTTAAGTGTTTCTTGTTAGGACCTTTTAAAGAGCTATAGGGTTTTGCAGCTAAAGCTGAGTCAGAAAGCTTCTCTTAGATGAGAGTGCTTGCTTGCCTCTATCAAGCAGAGCAGAACCAAGAAATTGCTGCCACCAAGAGGCCATTTTGTACTCTATTCTTTCCCAAGCTTTCTCAGGCTTTCTGTGGATACAGTCATCCACACATTGGGGGGCCATCCTGTTGAGGGAGCTGCAGGCCTCTTCCCAGCCTGGCTCCAGGCCACCTGGCTAGCTTATGCCCTGAAATAACAACACACAAATTGTAATCTTTTAAACACTGCTTGGCCCATTATATCTAGCCGCTTCTTGGCTAACTCTCGCACCTGGACTAGCCCATTTCTAATAATGTGTGTAGCACCCCAAGGTGTGCTTACCAGGAAGATTCTAGCCTACCTCCATCCTGGGTCAGAGGTTCATTGCGTCTGCCTCAGAGAGCAGAGCTATCGAGTCTGAGCTCACTTCCTCTTCCTCCCAGAAATCTGCTCTGTTTACTCTACCTACCTATGTTTTAACCTATGAGGCCAAGCAGTTTCTTTATTAATTAACCAATGACCTTCCTCCACCATTTCCCCTTTTTCTGTTTAAACAAAAAAAGGAAGGCTTTAACTTTAACATAGCAAAATTACATATAATAAAACAGTTATCATGTAAAAATTACAGTATTTATATCTATTTCATCTTTATCATAAATAAGGAAAACTATAAATAACTATCCTTCAACTCCATCAAAGACTCCAGGAAGATACAATATTACCTAAGTAAACAAGTAAGAAACTTCCAAAACTCTAGAAGTGACAGAGACATCTTGCTGCCTGGACAGTCACCCAAAGTTCTTTTGTACCTCTAGGGCATCCATCTTCTGCCTTCAGGCCCATAGTATCCAGAGACATTTCCACAAATCGGGATATTTCAAAGGCAGTCACTCACTATCTGCTGTGTCCTGAAAAATGTCTTGCAGACTCCTTGATGTATCAGGAACCACAAAAGATCATCTCACCTTTAGGCAAGTTCAGTAGTCCTCTCTTTGCAGGTTCTCTGTGTCCAGTTTATGCAATAGTCCAGGCAAGAGCAGTTTCTTGCCCAAATGGCTATCAAACTCTATAAGGATCTTCTTCGATGCCCATCTTCTTCTTGAAGTAGATTGGTGTTTCCAGGAGCAGACATGTCTCATTGTCATGAAAAACCCTAAGCTATTAAAACATTTAAAATGCCATATTCTATAATCTTTGAAAGATATGAAGAATGCCTATCTGAAATATATCTATGTACATCTAG
>NC_022026.1:19164356-19169023 GCF_000317375.1 Microtus ochrogaster
TCCCTACAGGAATTTTAGTGCAGAGGTGATATGGGAGTTCCCTCTGTGTGCTTTGAGTACCATTAATGAATAAAGAAATTGCCTTGGCCTGTTCATAGGGCAGAATTTAGGTAGGCAGGGAGGACTGTACTGAATGCTGGGACAAAGAAAGGCAGAGTTGGAAAGATGCCATGGATCTACCACGGAAAATAGATGTGCTGAAACTATGCTGGTAGGCCATGACTTTATGGTGATATACAGATTAATAAAAATAGGTTAAATTAAGATGTAAAAGTTAGCCAATAAAAAGCAATAGCTAATGGGCCAAGCAGTGATTTAATTAATATAGTTTCTGTGTGATTATTTCTGGTCTAAGCTAGCCAGGCAGCCAGAAATGTAGAAGTGGCTCCTTGTCACACAAAGGGAATATATTATCTTAGACCTGATCTTTTTTACCACATAAACTGATTAAAAACTTATGTTCTTATATGCAAAAGGTCTCTGAACTAATTATAAAAGGATAACTGAGATTTTTGTCAATTAGCAGGAATCGACCAAGCAGAGACTGTAGTACCTTTTAATAATAATGAAATTAAAAAGTTATGGAAAGAAAATGAATTCTGGCAAAGAGCATGTACTAGTTTTTGGAGAAATTAGTAACAACTATCCACAAAGCTATAGAATTAACCTAATGAAGAGAGCTAATTGGATTTTTCCTCACATTGGACATGACACACCAATAACTAAAGCCTATACATTCTATACTGATGCAAATAAATCAGGAAAGGTTGGTTACAAATCAGAATAAGTGAAGTAGAACAATGTCTTTATAATTCTGCTCAAAGGTCAGAATTATACGCTATTGTCATGGTACTAAGAAATTTTTAAAGAACCTCTTAATATAGTTACTTATTTGCAATATGCTGAAATAATTGTTTTGCATATTGAAACTGCTGAATTTATACCAGATGATACGGAAGTGAAATCATTATTTATTTAGGTTCATAATATAATCAAGACCAGGCTTTGTCCCACATACATAATACAGACCATATGGGTGTTGAGGTAGCTGCGGGCCTCTCCCCAGCCCGGCTCCCGGCCGCCTGGCTAGCTTATGCCCTGAAATAACAACACACAAATTGTAATCTTTTAAACACTGCTTGGCCCATTATATCTAGCCTCTTCTCGGCTAACTCTCGCACCTGGACTAGCCCATTTCTAATAATGTGTGTAGCACCCCAAGGTGCGCTTACTGGGAAGATTATAGCCTACGTCCATCCTGGGTTGGAGCTTCATCATGTCTGCCTCAGAGAGCAGAGCTATCGAGTCTGAGCTCACTTCCTCTTCCTCCCAGGATTCTGTTCTGTTTACTCCACCTACCTATGTTTTAACCTATGAGGCCAAGCAGTTTCTTTATTAATTAACTAATGACCTTCCTCCATCATATAGGTCTGCCAGGTTCTTTAGCACAAAGTAATACAGAAATTGATCAATTATTGATTCAAAATATGATGATGGCCTCAGAATTTCATAAGAAACATCAAGTCAATAGCAAAGTTCTTTTTAAAGGCTTTTCTACTACATTACAACAAGCAAATATGATTGTAAGGAGATGTCCTAATTGTTCTTTATATTACCAAACACCACTACCTGCAGAAAGTAACCCAAAGTGGATTCAAAGAAATGAAATATGGCAGATGGATGTGTTCCAATTTTTAATTTGGAAAATTAAAATATATACACCACATATAACATTGATAAATACTCATATTTTCAATGTCAACAGCATTGAGTTCAGAAAAGACTGATTTGGTAATCACACATTTATTAGAAGTTATGACCATCATGGTATACCTGCACAAATAAAAACAGACAATGTTCCAGAATATGTCTCTATGAAAATAAAACAGTTTTTTGTTTATTATGATATAAAGCATGTTACAGGTATAACACACAATCCTATAGGTCAGGCAGTTGTAGAAAGATCAAATTGAGCTATAAAGAAAATGTTAAACAGAAACAGATGAAAAATAACCCCATAAATAGATTTCATAATGCTCTATTGACCTTAAATTGTCTTAATGCTAATGTGAAAGGAAAAATGGCAGCACAGAGACTTTGGTGGATAATGGAAAAAACTGCAAAACTAAACAGCCAGAGTATTTCAAACACATGTTGACCTCATAATGAAAGACAAAAGTAATGCTTCATTGGGGGAAGATATTTTGCTCTTGTTTCTACAGGAGAAAAGGTTGTGGTACTGAAGAAGGAGCTGTGGTCTGCATTCCTGCCACCTGGCTCCCAGCTGCCTGGCTAACTTATGCCCCAAAATAACAACACACAAACTATATTCATTTAAACACTGCCTGGCCCATTAGTTTCAGCATCTTATTGGCCAATTCTCACATCTTGCTTAACCCATTTCTAATAATCTGTGTAACACCACAAAGTGGTGGTTTACTGGGAAAAATTCAGCATGTCTGACCTGTGTCCATCTTGGGATGGAGCTTCATCACATCTGGCTCAGAGAGGAGAGGCATGGTGTCTGCCTAACTTCAGTTCTTCCTAGCATTCTGTTCTGTCTACTCCACCCACCTAAGGGCTGGCCTATCAAATGGGCCAAGGCAGTTTCTTTATTAACCAATGAAAGTAACTCCTCCATCATGTTACTATTAAAATTTTTCAAGATTCAGTTTGAAAAGGAGAACCTCCTGATAAAAAGAAATGACAGCTCATCGACAGAGGTGACAATCCCACAAGCGCAAAGATCCTTCATAAGGATTGGAGAAGGGTTCTGTTCTTATCTTTGCAGGGAAATACCCATCTTCAAAAATTTGAGACTCCTTGGACATCTAGATACCCAAAGAAGAGAAGATGGCTATTCAGAAATAATCACCAAGCCAAATAAAGAGAAATCTAACTTATGGTACAAATATCCTCCGCAGGGTAAAATTTCACTACCTAAACATATCTTCCTACTTCTCAGCATAATGATAGTCACAACTCACTTAAAAATAAAAGCTGACTTTGAAGTTGGACAATGGCTATTCATTTCTATATCCAAACATGCTTTTCAAAGAAAAAGTTGTATTTTCTTCTTCATATCAGGAGCCACCTGTTATGGGACAGAAGGAAGATAAAATTTAGAGACTATTATTATCAAAATTCTCCTTTCAAAAAATATTTACTTCTCCCCATACCTATTTTTGTCTCTCTGGGACCTTTCATTGAATATATGTCTATATGAATAATGTTTAAGTTTTCCACAACAAACAATAAATTTTCCTGCAATAATCTTTGAAGTTTCCAGGATGAAGTTGGGAACCCACAACAGCAATTCTACCTGTTTGATACGATGTTATTATGCTGATGTTATTATGCTGACCACTTTAATATCAGTTTTGAGTTACAAATTGCTCAAAATGATACTAACTGGGCTAGCTGAGATGTTTTACCATCTTACAGCTTTTTAGCCAGAACTTCAAATAAAAAATTCAGAAAAACCACAAACACTACTCAGAGATGATCTGCAACTATAGCAGACAGTAATATTGAAACTTAACCATTATTTTGTTTTGTACAGGATCTCATTGTAATAATATTGCCCCAATGTTAGCTGGAAGTAATTCTAGAAAATGATGTCTCCTCTCCCTATAAAGTTTATCCTCAGGGCTAGGGACATTATTAGAGATTGGTTATAACTGGCATAGGTTTAGAGTGGAAATGAAATAGGCTCAGAGATCTCTCTTGAAAAACAAAAGGGGAATGGATGGGATGGGATAATAGGTAGATGAGTGTGAGCTTACACTAACAATAATAGGAGTAATAATGAGAATACTTGTGAGCTATTATTTATAGTCAATTTACATTGGTATAGATTCTTGTATATTGATACAAATTCAAATTATTTTTCTTATATTGAATATGCTCCTATTTCTATTTACAATATTTGTACACTTATGAAAAGTTATTTTGTCATATTGTATGCATGCTTGTTTCTACCTCTGCTTAAGATATTTTGTATAATGGTACAATTTTAAAATATATTTATTATATTGAACTATACATTTCTATGTCTGATCAAGAAACATATATTGTTTATATTTTGAAGTCATTGTTCTCATTTGATGCACATTTGTTTATAGGTTGTTTATTTTTTAACATGATGTCTTAGTAATTAACCTATTAAGAATTACATGTTTGCCATACTTATAATTAGACTAATCAGGTTCTTTAGTTGCATAGATTGTATTCCACATAGCGAGTTAATCTTTCAACACTTCAAAGAACTGCAGAATATGTCATTTAAATAACTTAGGATCCTATTGATATAAGAAATGATTGCTCTTGGCAGCATCAAACTATTAATGAGAAAATACAGGGCACCAAAGATACTCCACTTAGAGCTTGTTTTTCTTCTTGCCAAAACCAGCCTTTGGGCAAAGAGCTGTTCCTGCCTTGACTACTGACAAAATATGGTGTCCAGCCTGGAATAGCAAGATACAAGCAAAAAGGCTGTCAAATCTTGCCAAGACAGGGTAAGACAGTTTTTCAAATTTCCATCCTCTTAAAATGGTCTGTCAGTTACTCTAGGCCTTAGCAAATCTGGTTGCCCCAACATTGCAAATGAGACTTTGGGTGATTGCCCAGGTAGCCCATTGTCTCTGTCATTTCTTGTTTTTTTTTTT
>NC_022026.1:19172663-19181593 GCF_000317375.1 Microtus ochrogaster
TCTTCTTGGAAGTTCTGGTAGAATTCTGCATTGAAACCATCTGTTCCTGGGCTTTTTTTTGACATACTCAGAAACAAAGGAAACCTCCACAGATACAAAAAAATATCAGTGTCCACCTGTGTCTTATCTGCTTTTTGGTAGCAATTTTGTTGTTGTGTGTGTGTGTTATTCAAATTGCAAGAATCTTGTCTTTAATATCCCTATAGTCTATTCTAAATGGAGGAACAGTAGAGTATCATGATCAAGCCCCATTAAAATGGCCAATGCTTGTAACTGCAAACCCTATATTTGTCAGTTACTATGTTATCTTATGTATATTATTGCCATGTGTGTATATCAGTTTTTACTCAAAATGTATGCAATAATAATGCTTGGGCCGGGCGGTAGTGGTGCACGCCTTTAATCCCAGCACTCAGGAGGCAGAGGCAGGAGGATCTCTGTGAGTTCGATGCCAGCCTGGTCTACAAGAGCTAGTTCCAGGACAGGAACCAAAAGCCATAGAGAAACCCTTTCTAGAAAAGTCAAAAAAAAAATAATGCTTAAAAACCCATAGCTGTTCTTGTAAAGCATAGGTATAAAATAATTTTGATCCTTACGTTGTTTCATTCAGTGCTGGATAAAACAAGTATATACATGTTTGGTGGACAAACTATGATTTGCTTTCTAGTTATTTCTAGATCCAAAATACAATATCCTTCAGTATTTCAAGAAATGCACTTTTATCTTCAATGATACTCACACACCTATTTATTCACCATCATATAAAGTCTCTTTTTTTAATACTCCCCAATGCATTGGTGAATTGCCTTTGCCATAAATCTCTCTACCTTTTCCATGTCACCACTGTCCTATTACTCTCCAAC
Source organism: Microtus ochrogaster (assembly GCF_000317375.1). NCBI lineage: Eukaryota > Metazoa > Chordata > Mammalia > Rodentia > Cricetidae > Microtus > Microtus ochrogaster. Next base: position 19,173,527 of record NC_022026.1, read on the forward strand.
CTTATTGCTTTCCCTTGTACTACATTGAATATTAGTGGTAAACATTTCTTAGTAAATTATTCCTTAACTTATACTATTTTATACATCTATCATTCCCTTTAGTTTAATACTATTTTAATGAAAATAATAGCTTTTTCCAAGCTAATACAAAAAAGAAAACTTGAAAATAAAAATAAAATACTATTTTCTTATAATAAAAATTAAAACATATATTCTGCAGAGATATATACAAGCCTGGGTGATCTTAAATTTTGTTACTCCTTTATACTAGAATCTCTTAAAAAGTAGAGTCCATGATAAATTTGAGTAGGTCCCAAACATGTATAAATCTATGATTCAAAGGAAAGCTACATTCTCAATTTAACATAATCTAAATAAATGGAAGTGCTAGGCTGGGCAGTGGTGACACACCTTTAATCCCAGCACTTGAGAGGCAGAGGCAGGTGGATCTCTGTGAGTTTGAGGCAAGCCTTATCTACAAATTGAGTTCCATGACAGTCAGGTCTGTGACCCAGAGAAACTCTTTCTCGAAAAACATGAAAAGGAAAAGAAAGAAAGAAAGAAAGAAAGAAAGAAAGAAAGAAAGAAAGAAAGAAAGGAAGGAAGAAAGAAAGAAAAAGAAATGGAAGTTTTGTTGAAAGGGTTTCATACCAGAATAGAATATATCCCTGGGCATATCACCACTCTACATCTATCCCAGTTACTACACTGAAGTATTTATTGGCTCAAAATTGTACTGTCTTTGAAATATTCTTGGACAAATTATTTTTTTAACCTGATCTTTGTAATGTTAATGATTCACATGCCTCGTTTGTCCATGTACTTGTAACAAGTAAATTTTAAATTATAATTTACTACAATGTTGTCAGTTTGCATTTTTCTATATTTTCTTCAGTAAATGTATAACCATTTGACATGAATATTCTACCACAAATTTAATCATATCTATAATAATAGCATTTTATTTCATCTATGCATTAATTAGTTCGTGCTTTTATATGATTATCTATAAATCTTCTCACATGTCTGGGTTTTTCCTTTAGAAAGAGTTCTTGTATAATAATAAATAATTCCAATATTATGGAAATAGTATAGAAATATTTTCTTCTTGTGACTAGAGTATTTTAGGGTAATGGGATCTGACACCATAAGGTTAACTGGGTCCCAGAAAGATAAACCACATTGAGTGTATATTACCTTGTTAGGGAAGTGGAAATGGTAAGAAATAATATCTACTCACCAGCTGAATGTATATGATATATGACACATTAACAGAATTTCTCTGGCTGTTCTTCTCAGAAGAAACTGAAGTAACAATAGTACAAAGTTACACTCATTCAAAGACAATCTCATAAAGAGACATGAGGTGTGGTGACTGGAAAAGTTATGGCAATATGTGAATTACTTTGATTTTTACATATCTAGTGAAGTCTTCAAGAATTGTTAATTGTGTAAGTATGGAATATTGAAGACAGTTAAGAGTCATGGAATGATTTAGTCGCTAAGAATGGAATTTCTTATCCATAAGAAGACTTGAAATATGATGGTTATTTGAAATAGAATTTGATACTGTATAAGTCCCTGAAATAAGAAAGATACAGCATATTGACAGGTGAGAACTGATTCACTGTACTGTATACCTGTGTTCAGTGAGATAAAATCCATAGTAAAAATTGGTATTATTTATTGTTCCAATGTAACAACCACATTACCTTTCAGATTATAATTATCTTCATAGCAACATGGTTGGATCAATCATTAAAAGCAGAGTAGGGGAAGTCGCTTCACATCTTAAAGTTTCAGTATCTTCAACTATGAACAGTAAATTTGAGGATCTAACTTTGATCCCTAGAAGCCATGGAAAAGGGGGAAAGCAATTGTAATCTCTAAACACATATGTGGATATAGAAGGTAAAAAAAGATGAATCCCTAGAACCTTATTGAGTCAGATAGCTCATCTCAAGCAAGATAGAAAGCAAGAACCTACATAAGGAATAGTGCTCTGACCTCCAAACATAGGCTATTATGTACATGGATACACACACATATAATACGTACACACATAATATATATTATTATATGAATAAATATGATATCAAACATGACTTAATTTCAGGGATTAAATGATAAGATACGTAATACAACATGTAACATGTAGTTATGTTTCAGCAAATGTTATGCTCTCATTTTTTTCTTCACCAAATTATAATTCTTCCCTGAATCAATATTTAACCACTGTAACGCTCATAGAATACAGTAGATTGTTTTAAAAGTGTAGCTTTGCAACCTTCATTAAGTCTAAGTTGATGTAAGTATGAGCAAGTACATGATTTTGTCAGATAAGGTTACTTGCATACAAAATTATTTGTCAGAATCTCTGATATCATTTCTCTGTAGCCAGTTAATTTTTATAAGCTCTTTTTCAGTAAAAAAAAATGAATCCACTTCCTATACTTTCAATTGTCCATGTACAGTATAAATGCATTTGCATATGATATTTTCTCCATATTTATTTAATTATTGAATTAGAACTTTAGGATTCACTATCCTCAGTTCATTAGCGCTAAGAAGAATGAACTTGATTTTATTTACTCCTAAGGAAAGGGAAACAAGTAATTTTATCTAAAAATCTGCTCAATAATTTGTTCAGGGATGTTCAAGTATACATGAATTCTCTGATATCAGTAAGACAAAGCAACCTTTCTATTTTGGGTAGAGATGCTTGGGATTCCTTGTAATACATAGATTTTACATGGACACCTGTATAGATATAAGGAGGATTAGTTGTGACTACATGGGTTCTAATCTCTTTCTACCTCTAGTATCTATCATCCATGAAAAGAAGCAGCTTGAAGTTCTTCTTAGGTTCTTCAAAGCTCTATGAATCATTGACTGGTTCTTGCTTTTGATTACATTGTGGAGAATAGGAAAATATACATATTATTTGGAAACTGTTCAGATAATAAGAATCATTTCCCTTTAATCAAGTATCTTTGTTGCCTGGATACACAGTCTTTAGGTACTGTGTGAAGCTGAAAATTTCTCCACACATCTCAAATTGAACTTACTGATTACTGTGCAAATATTCTGAGAGAGCAGTTTTATCTTGTTTACAATTTCAGCAATTGCTCCAGATCACAAGGGGGCATCTAATCAGCTAATTGACCAAATTCAGACAAGATGTCATGGAACTATGTTTAGACAAATTGGTATTTATATTCTTTTTCAAGGTCTGAATGGCAAGAAATTTCAAAACTCTTCTCTTTTAGAACTGAGTGAACTTCACAATCAAGAAATAAGTCTTTAATTTAACTTAATTTACCTGAGCTATGATTTCTTCTTTGTTCTCTTTGCTTTCTTCTTGGACTACGCAGATTTTTATTTTGCAAGGACTTTTTAAAATCATTTCTAAATTAATCTTGATAGTAGTTTAAGTACATGTTTGTATTTAAAATGTTTTAAGGGCAGAGAGATTACTCAGCTGTTAACAGCACTTGCTGCTCTTGCAGAGGACTGTGCTTGGGTTCAACATCAACATTGGGTGTCTCAAAAGTGCCTGTAAATCCAGTTCCAGGATATCTGATAATGCCCTCTTCTGACCTATGTGGACACCATATTCATGTGGTGCACATACATACACCCAGGCACAGACACATCCACAAATAAAATATAAATCTTCTTTAAAATGTTATTTTAGTATTTTCTAGGAATATCATTGTCATTAAAATATCTATCAGCTATACCCCGTAAATTTGAAATATTTGTGTTTATATACTCTAAATCAGTGAAACCTAACAGTTTTTATGATTAAAGCTAATAAAAAGAAAAAAGCTTTTATATATTTATTTAATTACATATTCTATCTTCAATGTGAAAGAAATCTAAGATCTTGTTATTCAGTCTTGATACTAAGTCTTGTTGCAGTGTTACTACATGTGAAAGAAATTGAATATAGTCAGTATAAGCAATTGTTATAATGCAATCTGAAAAAAACTAATTATAAAGAAAATCAAATATTAAATATAAGAACAAAACATTTAGTTGTGGACAGTCTGGAAGTGAAGATAAAGCAATGAAGCAGATGAGCATAAATTCAAAAGAAGTGCAATTTGTAGTAAGGAGGCCATCTGTTTGTCCCAGCCACCCAGAACTGAAATAATCACACAGAAACCATATTAATTAAATCATCTATTAGCTCTAATTTCTTATTGGCTGATGCTTACATATTAATTTAATCCATTTCTATTAATCTGTGTGTTATCGTGTGGCTGTGGCTTGCTGGCTAATGTTGTCTTTCTCTGGTAGGCTACATGGCTTCTCTCTGACTCCATGTCCTTTTTCCCAGCAATCAGCTTACTTTTAGCTGCCTGTTTCCCTATAGCTCTGCTATAGGCCCAAGGCAGTTCCTTTATTTATCACTGGTAATCACAGCATACAGAGGGAAATACCACATCAGTAATTAAATTATATAGTAACATACATATTAGAATTCTCATGACTAGACTTGATTTTGAAGAATTTGGAAAGTTCTAAGTAAATACATGTTAAGATATTCACAATTTATACTACCCATTTTAATGTATCATTCTCCCTTTAAGTATATCTATATGGCCAAATAATGATGAAATCTAAAATGTGTCACTGAAAATTATCACCTAAGGAACGGAAGTTCCTGGAAATGAGCAGGGTGCCATTCATTAGCATGTCAGAAATGCTTCTTCAACAGGATAATTGTCGTGATAATTGAGACACTAAAAAGAGACAGATGCAGGGCCTGTAGTTCCCAAAGATCTTATTATCCATTACCAATTAAATTTCAATGAGTTAGCATAACTTTACTCTCACTAAATTAACAACTGGGAATATTCTTTATGAAGCTGTCTTTTTTTAAAAAAATGGATTATATCTAATTTCAAAAGCAAATTCAAGCTCTGCTGTAGGGCAATAATCAGTAGACAAAGGATATAAAGCTAGAAGGAAATATTTTCCCCTCAGCATTTGAGTTTGGGTGTCAGACAACCAATTTAGAAAACCTGTACAATATAAATATAAACTATAGAATCATATAATAATTTGATTGATTATACTAGAGGTTTGTACCTTATTTCTAGCTGCTGTGGTTTGAATTGCAAATATCCCTCAAAAATTCATGGATTGATTGCTATAGAACAAATTTGGCACAATATTGAAGGCCAAAGAATCATTACGAGGTCAAGTATTTTTGGAGGAAGTAGGTAACTAGAAGCAAGCTTTTGCAGGTTTTACTCATCCATGGGACCTACTGTTTGGGTCATGATGTAAACACCCACCAATGCAGTAGAAGTTTCTTTCCTCATGTCTCCTCTACCCTATTAAACTAAAAATTATGAATTGGAATAAGCCTACCTTCTCTTGAAATATCTCTCTCAGCTGTCTTGGGCACAAAGAGAGACAATAACTAATACAGAAAATTATTCTGAGAAACATGGAATCATTGATATAATAAATTATAACAAGTAGCCGGGCGGTGGTGGCGCACACCTTTAATTCCAGCACTCGGGAGGCAGAGGCAGGCAGATCTCTGTGAGTTCGAGACCAGCCTGGTATACAAGAGCTAGTTCCAGGACAGGCTCCAAAATCACAGAGAAACGCTGTCTCGAAAAACCAAAAAAAAAAAAAAACCAAAAAACAAGTAATTTGTGGACCATTGACTCTGCTTTGTGGGAAGAATGTAGCAGAGTTTGAAAATGCAAGTTACAGGAACCCTAGAATGCTATGAACAGGGCTTATTAGATAATTCCAACAATAGTTCACAAAAATGGAATGATAATATATATATATATATATATGTATATATCATAATTATTGTGGCTACTTACAGAGGTGATTGTTATAAAAGTAAATGCAATACAATATCTCTTAAATTTTTATATATATATATATATATCATAATTATTGTGGCTACTTACAGAGGTGATTGTTATAAAAGTAAATGCAATACAATATCTCTTAAATTTTGAGCTAGAAATATAGGAAAGGGAGTTTTGTGTCAAGGGTGCACCCACTGAGGGCTCTAGGGTAAAAATATATACTCCTTTACAAGAAAGCCATTAATGTAAAATTGTCTATAAAATCCCATAGCTGGAAAGGGGGTCTCCTGGGAATCACATTGGAAAATGGTAGCAAAGGGAAATGCTTTTCCAGGTTAAGCTGCTCAGGCACTCAAAAGCCTCCATCATGGTGATTCAAGAGGACCAAACTACATAAAAAACTAACAGCAGAACTTGGAATTGTGCATATAATATCTGTTTTTTATGCATGAAGAATGCAAGACTTACAGGCTTGTGTAGGCTTTCACTAGGATTGCAGAGAGAAGCCTCAGCCTAGACAATATATAGCAAGGCTGGATTACTTGAAAAGATTACACATAAAATAAAAAGTTAAAATTTAAAAAAGTAAATGAAATAGTTAGCATGGGTTGGGAAAGACACAACAATCAAGCAAACAGAAAAAAAGGAACAATAAAAATTATGTGCTAAAAGAAGTTACTAGAGTGGGCTCTAACCCAATTTGAGTAATTCCTTTGTAAGATGAAGAGACTAAGACACAGAATCACAGACAAGGCTAGCCATATCAAAATATCCAAGCAAGGAAGAGAGTTCATCAGAAGTAATCAAATTTGCTGACACCTGTTGTGGGAGCTGCAGGTTGCATTCCGCCACCCAGCTCCTGCCACCGGCTAGCTTTACCCGAAATAACAACACACAAACTGTATTCTTTTAAACACTGCTTGTCCCATTATATCTAGCCTCTTCTAGGCTAACTCTTGTACCTGGACTAGCCCATTTCTAATAATGTGTGTAGCACGCCAAGGTGCGCTTACCGGGAAGATTCTAGCCTATGTCCATCCTGGGTTGGTGCTTCATTAAGTCTGCCCGGAAGAGGGGAGCATGGCCTCTGAGCTCACTTCCTCTTCCTCCCAGCATTCTGTTCTGTTTACTCCTCCCACCTATGTTTTAACCTATGAGGCCAAACAGTTTCTTTATTACTTAACCAATGACCTTCCTTCATCAGACACCTAGATTGGGATTGCAAGCCACAGAAATTAGAAGAAATATAATTTGTTTTTAAGTCACGGATTCAGTGTACTTTTTATGGCAAGTAGAATAGATAAATTCATGTGCAAAAATGTAATATTAACACATGCTCTTTTTTCTGTAAAAATAAATGCCTTATTAAATGGTTTTCTTTACAGCAAGTATTCTATAAAAAAGACAGCATGATATTTTATATGATGGAATTCCCAACAAGGCTTAGTAATATAGAGATATTCTGAAATAGTCTGTACAAGGAAACAGGAAAGCAGAACACCATGTGAAAAATAAATAATTTATTCATAGATTTAGAGGAGATAAATATTGAAGAATGATGTTAAAAAAGATTATCAATGGAAGTACCACTAAATTAACTGGACCCTGAACAAGTTCTTACTAAATTAAATATCCCTAATATGCTCATCGTTTGAAGTAGTCAATGTATAAAGATATCATTGTGCTCTTTATATTAAAATGGCACAGAAGTGATCAATCACATAAGCACTAAAAGCAATTGAGCTATATTTTCTTTAATGTCTGAGGGCATTATAAAAACACCCAATTACCTCTTCTCATCATTTTTTGTGTGTTTCAGAAAATGATAGTGCATTTAAGACCTTCAGTGAGTTTAAATGTAAAAGCAGCATCTTCAGTGAGGAATCCTGAATATAAAGTAAAATTCAATATAAAAACTTCCTAGGCAAGTCACATTTCTCAGCCATGAGGAACAGCAAAGTGTGTAAGATCGAGTTCCTGGTCTCAAGAGCTTGCAAAACTTGGTTGTTTAGAAATGATACTTCTTCTGGCTATCCTGGGCTTTTTGATTATCCATATAAAGTTGATTATTATTCTCTCAAGGTCTGTGAAGAATTTTGTTGGGATTTTGATGGGGGATTGCAATGAATCTATAGATTGCTTTTGGTAGACTTGCCATTTTTACTATGTTGATCCTCCCAATCCAAGAGCAAGGGAGGTCCTTCCAGTTTCTGGTATC
>NC_022026.1:19189218-19191790 GCF_000317375.1 Microtus ochrogaster
ATACTATATATATATGTACACAAAAGTTTTAAACAGAGGTAGAAGTAGGCATGCATACAATATTCAATATAATTTTACTTTGTATCATATACAAAAATCTATGCCAGTGTAATTATCTATAAACAATAACTCACAAATACCAATTATCCCATCAGCAAATACACACCTATGTTTTTATAGTTAAATAAAAATAAAGAGCAGTGAAGCAAAGCTGGAAAGTAACAATTTCATCTTAAATAATCGCCCAAAGCCTAAAATAATTTATTTGCATTTTTGGATAAAGAAATTGAAGTTACAATATACAGACTCTTAGTGTCAATTGAGTCAAACAGAATAAATTCTTGTCATGACCAACAGTAAGTTTCCGTCAGGCTATCTAGGAGAGATAGGTCAAGGATACATTGACCTCTAGAAAACAAAATAGAAAAGTTGTCTTAGATTGTCAGGGTACCAAAGGATACCAGAATTTATGTATTTTCTTTCTTTCAAAAGTAATTAATCTTGTAAATATTTAATTCCAATTTTCTACAATCTTCAAGATATTTGAAAATAATCTTTGTAGTATATTCAGAATATTTAATCCATCGTTACTTTATCTCTGCTTTGAACTCATAGGCATATGCTTGTGATAGTTGCATAATCGCAAATAATACAATTTTTCAACTTGAAATTAATTTCATTATTACCTATTTGCCCTTTGCCATTCTAGGCTGCAAGATAGTTGAGAATCTTACAGATGATCTTCAAAAGTATGAGGTGACACTTTGATCAGCAGTTGTAGATAAGTCTTGAGGTCATAATGATAAAAGCATTGATTGAAATGTGCAAAAAATGTTTGAAGGGGAAATTAGAGAAAAAGTGAGGATATCTACACATAAAGTTGGATATCATATCTGGACTTTGGTTTCAGTTGATATTACTGTGCTTAGAATAGGTTGTACTAACAGTAATAGTAGTAGCTATCATGGGTTCCTATGAAATATAATTTATATGTTGTTGAAAATGCTGATATGCTTTTCATTATTAACCAAATAATGATGAACTGATTTCCAGAAAGAGTTTCAAAGTCACAAAACTACATTGTATGTCTTAATTAATTTTATATTGCTTTTAGGAGACAGATGACAAAGAAAATTTATAGAAGAAAGTTTATTGGAAGCTTACATCTTCAGAAAATAAATCCATAATCATCATGGCATGTTGCATGGCATCAGGCAAGAGGGCATAGTCCTGAAGCAGTAGCTGAGAAATTACATTTTGATTACACAAGGTAGAGAAGGTGGAGAGCTAATAAGTAATGGAATAGTTTTACCTCAAATCTCAATCCCAGTGGCATATCATCCTCAACGAGGTCAGACCTCCTAATCCTTCTCAAACAATTCCACCAATTGGAAACCAAGTATTTAAATACATGAGCCTATGAGAAATATTCTTATTCAAACCAACAAAACTAAAGCCAGTAGATTTTTACTTAAGACTGTATTATTCTTGTCCACAAATATCCCATTACAAAATTTAGTTGAAAGCTTCACAGAACAATAGTGGGTTAGCCATTCTCAACTTTGGTTTCCAGATTTATCATTGTGGTATTATGAGTTTTCATGTTCATCAAAAATAATGGTTCCCTAATGAATATTCTAAATGTAGTTGGTTTATTTGCTTGTTTCATAAATATTCTATTTATCATCTATCATCTATCTACCTATCTATCTATCTATCTATCTATCTATCTATCTATCTACCTATCTATCTTCATCATCATCATCATCATCATCATCATCATCATCATCATCATCATTAGCTACCCTTCATTTGTATACTTATTTTCATCATATATATGTTTATACACACACACATATCAGGATTATCTCTAAAATGTCACCCAGTTTACTAATGCAAATGGTACCCACCCAGTTTCTCAGTGAGATTTATATATCACTCCTCCAGTACCCTTAATTTCTTTTGAAAAGTCCCCTAGCCATCTAGAATGGTGATGAAAACTGATTCCCATAGAATAAGCAGAAACTGAAATAAAACCATTAATTTTCCCCAAAGTGCAGTAGTTTCAATGTGTCTAATAGCAACACAAGTAGCAAGTAAGTGGATATTAAGATGTAAATAAAAGTAGCTCATGAAAAATAAGAAGTGAGATGATAGATTAGGCAATGAAAATGAATTATTGAAAGATTTTATGCAATACTTACTATTCTAAGTTCCATATATACCCAAATAGAATCCATATGCAGTTCTGAAAACATAGATGGCATTAAATCTTACTTGTGTACAATTAAGGTATTTTTAAATGTGCTTTAACAAGAATCTTAATATATTGAATTATTTTTTGTAATTCATGCAACTTAGGGTTTAGAATAACATAATGTTCTAGACTTCTGAGGATATGCATATTTATTTACCCATCTCTATATATGCTACAAGATAGCCATTTTGCATTTATATTGCCATTTTCTTCATTGTTGCATATATGTGTATATATACATATATTTATGAATAATTATGAAACAGGCTTTATATAGTCTCTATTATCTATTTATCAATCTATGTATCTACCTAT
>NC_022026.1:19191890-19198360 GCF_000317375.1 Microtus ochrogaster
ATCTATCTATCTATCTATCTATCTATCTATCTATCTATCTATCTATATCTACCTATCTGTCTATCTACCATCTATCTATCTATTATCACTATCACCTATCCATCATTTGGATACTTATTTTCATGACTACTTAAAATTATTTTAAAAAATTATATTTAATTTATCTTTCAAGGATCAAAAATAAAAAAAATGGCTTCAGAGTATATTTGATCAATGGGATATATTCATTCATGTCTGCCTTTATGCCACCATGTCACACCATGATGGTAATGCACTAAACCTCTGAAAATGTAAACAACTCCAATTAAATGTTGTCAGTTATAAGAATTGCTGTAGTCATGGTGTCCCTTAACAATGATAGAAGCCTAAGACACAAGGGTAAGAGGTAGTATGAGAACTAGAATTGACATGAGATACAAGGATAAGTTGATATAATGGGGGAGGCTTATGGATGGGCTGTGTTTAAAATATATGTAGAAAATATCTGGAAAAGGGGGTTAATGCAAATCTATACCCATCCCAGAATATTTTTCTAAGATATTAGGTAATCTGATTGTCTTATCTTTAACCTCAAATTTTATTAAACTAATAAGTTTGCTGTCTTACTTTGTAGTTTGTTTTATTTTACTGTAACAAAACATCAACCAAAACCATCTTGAAATTTGTTATTTGACTTACACTTCCATGTCACATTATCTATTATTGAGAGATGTCAGAGATGAAATTGAAGGAACAACTAAAGATGGGAACTGAAACATAGACCATGGAAGAATGCTAGCTTGTCGTACAACCTAGGCCCACCAAGCCAAGGATAGCATTACCACAAGTATTCTGTGCCTTTCTAAATTAATAAACAATTAGAAAATGCTCCACAGAGATGCCCATAGTCTAGTATCATGGAGGTGATGCTTCAGTTCAGGTGTCCTCTTCACATGTTTATCAATTGCATGAGTAAAACTAAATATGACTTTTACCTAGACCAGTACATGTTCATCCCTCTCAAAGAGTTGAGATGATTGTTTCTCATTCCATAATATTCAAGTAAGTGTGCTCCTTGTTGCAATCTTCAAACAAACTTGAAGTCCATTTGCAAGAGAATTTAAGACAGTCAAGCTCCTAAATATCCAGGCACATCCAAATGAAGCACTGTGCATGAAAATCTGCATTTCTGGAAAAATGGACAGAGATGTGATTTTTTTACATTTATTAATGGTGTACATGCATATGGCCTGTGGGTGTGTTTGTGTGTTTCTCTCTGTGTGTATGTTCATGGCACTAAACAAGTATGATGGTCAGAGGTTAACTTTTTATAATTGGTTGTCTCAACCCAATGTGTGGACTCCATGAATCAAACTCAGATCATCATTCTGGGTAACAGTGCTATCAGTTCTATATCAATGGAGCCATCTTACCCATTCCAGATACATAATTTTCAAAAGATTTTTATTTTGGGGCATCCTCATCTTGACAAATCCTACCTTATTTGTAAAATAAACAGTTATTATCCATATTGTACATATTCAGGTCAATATGATGTAAGAATAGCCAGTTATAATTAGCTCCATACTTTGCTCTCTTCCTCTTTTAGGCCATCTTTTTCTATCCACAATAATTGATTTACATGTTTTCAAGTACTAATAATAAAATGACACCTTTTCTCAATTTTTACTCATTTACATAACAAAATACATGATGCATATAGTAGAATATGAAATAGAAATTATATAAAAACACTGGTATTGTGTATTGCTGCTAGTGGTGCCACGGGTCTTAAGAGAATCATTTTCATTCTTTTTCTCAATGACCACATTGATAAATAAAGGTAACAAAGGAGGTAATATCACTTTCCTACAGAGGTATTTTCATGTTTAACTGATAAAGTAAAATCTATGTCATGCTCCATAACTACAGCTTACCTCAGATATTAAATTTGAACATGTATTCAAATGTTGTAGGTATTCAAATAATTTTTTTTCTAAAATTATGGCTCAAGTTTTTTTTTAAATATGTCAATTAACAATTATGTTTTTTATTAAAGAAAAAGTCTGGAGTGCCTTTTAAAGAACAAATAAAACAAGGAAATTCTGATATAATCTAGCAATATAAGCATAAATATATAAGGAAGAAATTCCAGCAGTTTATGCATGTTTGCTGCCATTGCATTTATGAACTAAAAGAAAGAGTATACGTTCCCACCTGTGCTTAAAATGCATTATTCCAATTTAAAATCTATTCTGGTCTCTTCAAAAAAATGTGATGTTAAAAATATTCTCCCTCCAAATCATGTGCTAAGATGCCTGAGATGCTATATTTTCTTTAATTCCAATTCATTCTTCTTGCTCTAAGTATTTCTTTGTTTCAGTGTCTTAAACTATAAAATCAGAGCATGCTGCTTAGAAATGAATTTGCTATTTGGTATTTTTTGACACAGCAGTAACCTAAATAAATCATTCACAGTCCATCACTCAAAAGGAGATTCAGGACTAGCATTGCCCTGAGGTGTCATGGTATTATTAATTTAGAAAATACAGATTTCTTATGAATGGCCCAAGTGTCTCAAACACAAACAGGCAAGAGAAAACTTATAGTATTGAAAATAAAATTGGATTTTTTACTAAAACTTTGCTAGAATCTCTGTTCACAGACTACACGGAACAAATATTCAAATAACTTAGTAGATTTTGGCTTAAATTCATTCATAAAAAATTCTTAAAGTGTTCAAATACAATTTGAAAATTTTATATTATCAGATTAAATGTAATGTTTACTCTCATTTTATGTGACAAATGTGTTTCCAAGTTCTCTTCTAGGAAATTAGAAACTAGAAGATTTACATGCAATTATAATGTATAATGTGAAATATAATGAGAAAGTGAAGATAGTACTTTGGAAGCATATCCAGCCTATGGGAAGAAGTAAGAGATGAGAAAAATGATGTTACATGGCTATTTGCTCAAAGATATGAGATGCTAACCAAAGTGCATAGAAGTCACTGAAAGGATTTGAGAAGTATTATTTAAATTACCACATTTGATTTATTATGAAAATGCTAGAATAATTATAGATGAAGGAGACAAGAGACCAAAACTAAAAGGACTAGTTGGAAAGATAAAGTCTTGCATAGAAAGAATTAGTCCACTTCTGTGGGGAATAATATGAACATGTCCAGCCTTCAGCATCTGAGTCACTGTTTCACCAAGGTGTGCTAGACTATCAGCTGAGATAGTGTAGCCTTCTAAATATTCTTTAAAACCCCACAGGAGAAAATGAAAACTAGTATTGGAGGAGTGGTAGTTTAAAAGTCAAGAGAGTTTTAGGAAGCTGGAAGGCAACCAAACTGAAATGACTTGCTTTGTTTTTCAGGGAGGCTCCATCAGATCTAGTATTCATTCATCAATGATGACCACTGTAAGCTGACAGAGTTTGTACTATATTTTCATAGGGCAACCACTGAGCAATATCACTGTACAATAAGAGTACATTTAATATAGTTTATTTCATCGGTGGATCTGAAAGCTTACGATTAAATGATTGGGTGTTTATTCAATAGTGAATGAAAGTAAGTAAAATAGCAAAGGATTTAAGAGGATTAATATGAAAAAAGAAACAGAGATTGGTGTGTTTCAGAACATGTCTCAACAGATTAAGGTACTTGTCACTAAGGTTAACAATCTGAGTTCAGTTTCCAAAACCAACATAATGGATAGAGAGAAGCAGTTTCTGCAAGTTGATCTCTGACTTCCTTATATGTGAGTGTATATGTGTCTGACTCTATGACTATAGACATAAAAATGATAATAATGTGAAATATTATTTAAAGAGAGAAATAGCTGCTAGCAATATGGTATGGTATATTCTAATATGACTAAATAATCACTTTGCACTGAGTCATATCTGCAATGATTCATTTATTAAATATTTACCACATATCTACTATACTTCAGAAACTACTTAGTAAATGATGTGTTCAGGAAGGGTTAAGTGCAAATAACTAAGATGAACTATGAGTTATGGTATTCATACCTATTGTATCACTTATTCTTTATAGTATGAAGTAAGGGTTGTTGCCCCACAAATTTAGATACAGAGATTTGATGCAGTTTTAAAAACACCAATAGGATTACAAGATAAAATTGTTACAGATAACAATTAAAAATAGATTTCCTTTAGGTCAAATGATATTTTTTACTCGTATTTCATATAATCACTTGGGGGATTTCTAGCTAAGGAGATCTGAGGAATAAAATATAGAATGTCAGATTGTCTAGTCATCATGGGTAAAGGTAAACTATAAGTGTAGCAGATAAAGAGAAATAAGAATTGATAGAAGTCATTTCAAGTAAACACATGGAGACTGAGAAGGCAGGGAAAGTGTTGGTCTATGTAAAAGCACCAAACTAGAAGAATGATAAAAGTGAAGTATGGCAGAGAAATTGTTATTTGGAGTCCAGTGCCATAATGAGTCTCTAATTTCCCAAACAATGTCCCAACTCATTCAGTGAATCTCTAGAAATTTTAGGTTGGGTGTATTATCAATTTAATTCTTCAAATTCCACCTCTGCCCAAATTTGTAACTAATTGTAGGCTCCTAGAAATTGGTGAAAATGTGAACAGGCGGCAACATCCTTTCTGTGAAAACAACTTCCAGCTGGGAAAAGCACTCTGTGGGTGACTGCTTTTCAGGTTGGTGATAAGGACAGTGCAGTTCTGAAGCCCTGCTGGAATGCTGTTGCCTCAGACGTGTGTGTCAGCATACAACTGGGGCATTTCCCGTCAGGAGGCTACCTGAGTCACAGTGCCCACTGGGACAAGTGCAGTCTAAGACCATGGCTTCATGAAGATTTGGCTTTAGTGTAATGTCAGTTTAGGTTCCTATTTTCTATTTGATGACATGCTTTAATCAGTTGATTCAGGACCAAACATGATCAGAGATGCTATAAAATTAAATGGTTCCAAAATATGTGTTTGATTTAATCCCTGTACTCATATGAGAAAAAATAATGTAAATTAAGTTTATGAAAATGCATTAATATCTCTACAGTTCAAAACATGTGGTAATTAGAGACAGCTGACTAATAAACATTAACAATTTAACACTTTTACATTTATTCTTTACAACTTAGATATGCAGTGTATTCTCAAACCGATATGATGCCGTATGTCTCAAAATGAGATGCTGAGACATAATCTCAGGACCGTAAGGTTAATTTCTGAGACTGAGCATATAGACACATATTGCTTTATCAGTTCTCCGCAATTAGAAATACTAGCCTACTTTGGGTCATCCACAGATCTAATTAAATATATCATATATCATAATATTGAAACTTGAAATTTGATTTTGCTATAAAAGATGCCATTATAAAGCTTGTATGTATGTTGCTTTAATCAGATTTGTACCAATCATTACTTCTTTTATTATCTAATATAAATGAAAGGGACAGGTTTATGAGACAGATAATGAATACTGGCTCTGTGAAGGCCAAATGACAGCATTGTGAGCTATACAAACAGAAGTGTGAAACAACAGAAAATGGTGGGAGAAGTGAGATATTGCAAAGATCCAAAGATTTGTGAAGAAATATTATGCAATTCAATTTCTCAACTTTACTTTGATTTAAATAAAACAACACCATGCAAATATATTTGGTTTTGCATTTGTATGCATAATTTGTGATTTTGTGAGCAATTTATATAAATAAATTTGAGTTTATAAGTTTATAAATTATAAGATAAAATTATTTGTTTCATGGTTGTTTTCTTTCAAAAGTGGCTCATACATTTTCTTATATTAAAAATAATTATTGTGTAGCAATAAAATAAGTCTTAACAACTTTCTGCTATAGCAGTAGATCAGCGTTTCACTTAGCCATCATCAGTGGAACTTCTTTCTGAAGTAGATGGCAACTTCTTGAAAGTTCCACAACCGCACAATGTGTGGAGTGTAATAGATTTTGGAACACTTAGTATTAAACAAAATGTTGACAGCATATCCTTCCTCTCAGGGACCAGGAAGCTATGTAAAAGAGAGGGCTAAAAGATTTTAAGAGCCAGATGGAATGGATGACAAAAAGGAAACAGTGTCTTCAAGACCAAACAGGGCTGATGCCTATATGAACTCACAGAGACTGTGGTAGCATATACAGGGACTACACAGGTACAAGACAGATGTGGCCCCAGTGCTGAGACGGGGAAGTGGACATGAGTTACCTATCATCTCTAACCTAAAAGCTATCTCCCAATGATAATCACTTATAAAGAGAAAAGTTAATTTTCTCCAATGAGATCTTACTTGGTGTATTAATCACACTTAAGGGTAAGCCCTATGCCCAGGAATAGATGGCCAACAGACAAATTAACTCAATGGTAGTTTTCTAGGCATTTCATCCCATGATGCTTCTATTCACATCTATCGATGTATCTATCTATCTATCTATCTATCTATCTATCTATCTATCTATCTATCTATC
>NC_022026.1:19198480-19199121 GCF_000317375.1 Microtus ochrogaster
GATGCAATAGTTCCAATCAGACCAAATTAGAAGATGTCCAGGTTTAATGGGTGCCAGCCCTCCCCTCGGGTGGCCCCTGGAAAAAACAAACAGAGGGGAGAAAAAAGAAGCAGAATCACCACTGAAAAGGGAGAAGGAGAGACCACTAATTAAAATAGTCTGTGGGAGTGGTCTTGATCGTCTCTGGGGAGGAGTCACCATTTGGCAGGCTTCTTGACCCTCCCTGGGGAGGGGTCACTGTTTGGTGGGCTTTCTCAGAGTTGGAGTTTGAACTAAGGCAACTCCCAGGGGAGAGAGCTTTGAAATGGAATTTTACACCCAACATTTCAAAATGGATGCCAGGGGGCTGGGGTAAAGCCCTCTAATCTAACATTCCAGACTCTTTGGATAAAGGGGTGCCAGGAAGCTGAGATGATGCTTCCAGCCAAATATTCCACACTCTTTTTGGACAAAGGGGTACCAGCTCAAGTCTACCTACTTCCTGTGGGCATGGGGCAGAGTGGAAGAGGGGAGAGTTGGGAGTTGGTAGGAACACATTCAGCAAGAGGTGTGGCTGGAGTGGCATCTGGTTTACTGTTGTCCTCAGGCAGCTGTTCCTTGAGGAAGATGAGAAGGCAGGTGGCTGGGAGAAAAAAAAATAT
>NC_022026.1:19199221-19205155 GCF_000317375.1 Microtus ochrogaster
ATATAGTTATATATATATATAGTTATTGTTGGCTTTATGGATGGGGCTAGTCATGTAAAGGGTGCTAAACTGCCAGAAAGAATGGGACAGAGAAATGCCCTGGTTGTACAAGTGAGGCTCAAGTGAATAAGTGAGAAATGAAAGGAGATATACACTTTTAAAACCAGATTTTAGTTGGTAGGTGACCTTGAGCCAGGAGAGTTAGTACCAATGATGAAGTCTCAGGAGCTGGTGCAGGTGTTGGCATTGTCTGGAGAGCCCTTTTTAATTTGGTCATGGCCCAGACAGAAGGAGTGACCTGTAAAATATGTTTGAAAATGATTGGGGCCAAACTTGTCTTTGGAGACTTTTAGTTTTACCAGAAAAGCTTTCTTGATATAGCAGCAGAACTTTTTTAGGAACCTGTAGGTATTTGTAAGACAACTGGAACATTAACATTTTAGAAGACAATTAAAGGGCATTAGGAACTTTGGATCTCTGAAGATACACCTAAAACCTTGTTAATCCTGGAAAATGTAGCCTGTGAAATTTTTATCAGGAAACTTAACAATTGAAGTAATGAGCTACCAGCTACCAGTAGCTTTTTTTTTTTTTTAGCTTTGCAGGCAATCCCAAGTCTCTCCTCAGTCTTCAGAGAACACCAGCCATAGAATCAATGCTTGCTGTTACCTGCTGAGTACAAGAGGCCCAAAGAATTTCCCATGAAAAGGGGGAAGATTTAGTCTACCTGTCTTGGCAGGAAGAGATGATCGCTCTCCTGGTGGAGCATCCAAGAAGCTGATGAGGTAAAAGACTGCTTTTTTTTCTGTGTGGGTGGCTTTGCCATATTCAAACACAAGCCTTAAGGCAGAAGGTCTTCTGTATCCATGTATCTTCTTGAAGGATCTATAGGATGCTGCAGGAGCTACCATGTCTGCGTTAGAAGCTCTTTTATTAAATGCCATGCTTCAGATCTGTAAAGGCACTTGAGAATGGGTACCATTACCTGCTATTTATATTTAAGTTAGACATATATGTTAAATTTAGACATTTATTTTACCCAATTTGTTATAGCTTACCAATGCTAGTAAATGTAAGAAGATTCAAAGGAATATTTTAGTAAGTTAAAGAATACTAGCACACATTGGTACTCTTACCCAAGTTGGTGGTGAGGTCAAAATGGAGGTTACCCACATGTTTGTATTTTTCCAGAGCTACTGTAATCTGGAGTTATAAGTTTTACAGATCTTAAAACAGGCACACATAGACACAGAGAAATAAGACAAGCATATTATGGAAACAAACACACATATACAGATAGACATAAAGGCATAGTATGGTCACATTATTTCAACAGACAGACAAAACTTTATTTTTTCTTTTAGGAACCTGTGTCAGCTGACCAACTTAAAAATCCTGGTATAGGAAGGCAGCAGAAGCCAGGGAAGCACATGTGTAGTCCCATTAGGGACCATATTAGCAGATGCTGTAAGAGGGAACAGACACAAAGTATGGAACACCTATACAGTTTTAGAGTCAAAGCACAGGGGGAGAAAGGATCCAGATCCACTGTAGAGAGTCCCAGCATGACAAGATTAATACCAGTAGTGGAGACAATAAACAGCAAAAGAAGTGGAGAGGGGTAGGGGAGTGAGAGCAATCTCACCTCAGGGAGGGTTGCCTCGTTGCTTGTAGGATTGGGGCCTGGCATGGACCATGGCTTCCACAGATGCCCTGATAAAAGACAAACAAACATAACAGGCCCTGGACCCTAGCATCATGTACTTCAAAAGGAGGAACTTACCCAGAGGAAGCTGATGCAAGCCTGGCAGAGATCATTGGCGAGATATACATAGAAGATGATAGATAGATAGATAGATAGATAGATAGATAGATAGATAGATAGATAGATAGATAGATAGATAGATGATAGACGGATGAGGTGAAATCTTATTGTAGATAAAAAAAAAAGAGTATACAGAGATAGGGACACCTGGGAGAATCCAGAATAGACTTAACCTTGAACAATGCGAGGAAACAAGGGAGAGAAAAAGAGGGGGCAACCAGGTGCCTCAGCCGGGAGGCCCAAAAGAGGGTTGACAAAAGACCAGATAACCAAAATGGATGCACTTTATAGGGAAAAACAGCTAGGGAAAGGGCATCCCAGCACAGCTCCAATTCAGGTCAGGAGACTGGGTATGCCAGCTAGGAAAGCCCTGTAATATGTATGAACTGATGGATACAGGGAAAGCATGGTGGCCAGAGTTGTTTTCAGATGTTAATGTCACCTCAGCCTTTTGTCCCAGGTTTGAGACCTAAAAGCCTGCTCATCTCTACACTCAATGAGCCCTGTGAGTATTGTCTTCTGCAAGGGGGCCTTCTGTTTAGAAAGCCACTTTCTGTCCTAACATCATCTTGGGTTGTTTATTGATCTTCATTGGACCTCCTCGACCTGGGAGGAGATGAAGGAGTGAAAACTGTAATCAGAATATGCTGAATAAAAATTATTTTCAATAAGCAAAATCAGTGTTGTGTCATATGTCATTATTTATTCTGCCTCTACCTTTAACCAATCTATAAAAAAAAAAAAATCAATGATGTCAATTTCCAAATCTCTCAGCTTTATGTCTGTTCATTGTTCCTTAGTTTAATTGACTCTTCCAAGGTATTTGAGACTGTTTTTATTTTATTTATTTTTAATTGCTTTTACTTCCCTATTTGCAAATATTAAGACACTCCTGTCTTCAATCTATCTGTTTATTTCCTTACTCTTGTCATACACTTATTACCTCACTGCCTGTTCAGTGTATATTTATTGATGCTTCATAAAGATTTTGTCTACTTTCTCTTTATTATTAATATTTCTTGTACCCGATGTGGAAATTCATGAGCTTTTAAGGCAGAGGTTCTTAATCCCTCTATTGCTTTGACACTTTAATACAGGTTCTCATGTTTTGGTGACCTCAACCATATAATAATTTTCATTGCTACTTCATAACTGTAATTTTATCTCTGTTATGAATTGTAATGTAAACATCTGTGTTTTCTGATTATCTTAGGTGACTCATCTGAAAGGGTTATTTCACCTCTCATCCCAAAGGGGTTATGACTTAGAGGTTCAGAACCACTGTTTTAAAGCTTCAGTTACTCTTTATATGGTAATGACAATTTGTATTTTATAAACACATTGCATTCTTTAGCTTCAACCCTCTATCTGTAAGTCTGCACTTAGAATCCCAAAGTAAAAAATTCATAAGGGTTTCAAATACAGGATATGTAAAACTATACTCATCAGGTGAATACATACAGGCTTACAAATACTCCTCAGTGTCACATTTTCTGACTTTCCCTGTTTTCCAAATAGCAACTACTTCTAATTCCTCCTGTATTTTTATCATGTGCAGAAATATGCAATAGAAATCTAGAAATTAAATTGAGAATTGGATGCAGTTTAAAAAACAGTTGACAGAAACTAAGGGGATGGAGAGATACCTCAATGGTAAAGACTATAAATGTTCTTTTGGAGAATCTTGAGTCAATTTCCTGAATAATATGACTGTTGATAATTATATGCAACCCCATTCTTTGGAGATCTAATAACTTCTTCCTACCTTATTGGTTACCAGGCACACATCACATGTAATTCAAAGACATACATTCATTCAGGCAAAACATCTAAATAAAAAAAAAAATTAAAAAAGAAACTAAGAGATACCGCATTTATTTTTTCAACATTCACTTTCAAACTCTAATCGATTTTAACTTTTGTTAAAAAAAAATTTGGCAGGGGTTTGGGCAGTGGTGGTGCATGCCTTAAATTCCAACACTCAGAAGACAGAGGAAGGTGGATCTCTGTGAGTTAAAGGCCAGTCTCATTGACAAGAGCTAGTTCCAGGACAGGCTCCAAAGCTATGGAGAAACCTTGTCTATAAAATCCAAAACAACAACAACAAAAAAAGAAAGAAAACTAAATAAATTTGGGAGGATCATAATTATATCATTTTCTACCTTTTCTCCAAACTCTGCCATGTAATCCCATGCATCACATGGCCCTTTGTTCTCTTTCAAATCCATAGCCTCTAAATATTTGTTGTTATATGTATACATAATATATATCTATATAATATGTACACATATATATTCAAAAAAGAACATAATTTTATATAATATTACTTATATGTAGTTTTCAGGGCTGACTGGTATTGCCTAGGCCCCAGGGTTCATTGTGGAAGAGGAAGAGGAAAGAATATAAACAAAGAGTATGTTGTGAGA
Organism: Microtus ochrogaster; assembly: GCF_000317375.1. Taxonomy (NCBI): domain Eukaryota; kingdom Metazoa; phylum Chordata; class Mammalia; order Rodentia; family Cricetidae; genus Microtus; species Microtus ochrogaster. The sequence goes on from NC_022026.1 coordinate 19,203,473, forward strand.
TTTTGTCTCCTAATAATGTCAGGGAATCTATACCCAAGAAATGCCATTAGCATGTTGCTTAAACATGAGCTGAATAAGAAATACACCAAAGACATGATAACGTGAACAGGGGGACAGCTCAGGCTAACAAAGAAAACTACAGGTCACCAAGAAAATCTGAGAATGGGAAAAATAGCTTTTCCCAGGAAAGAGCACACCGATTACAACTTCTTTTAATGTCAGGTCTAGTTACTTTTTTCATATTTGTGAGAAAATACCTGACAGAAACAACTTAAGGGAAGAAAAGTCAGTTTTGGCTCATAGCATCAAAGGATGTATTTCATCACTGTAGACAAAGTATGGAGACTTGAGTGACTCAGTTAGATTAGGAAGCAGATGACAGGACTGGAAGTTGGACTGGGATAAATACTTCAAAAGCCTTTCCCCAATTACCAATCTTAGTAAACTATGCTTCCATTTCAAAAGGTTCTTCAGCATACCCAAATTATCTAAGGACCAAATCTTTAAACACATCTTTCTGTGAGCCTTATCATTTATCAAAATAATAGAGGGAATTTTTTATTTGTCTTTCAATCATTATTCAAACTCTAGCAAAGACAAGTTTTTGTTGTTGTTGTTATTTTTCTATATCATACTTTTCCTGGAACATGACTAAGAACTGCACTCAAGAGATATTTGATTAATTCATGGGTTACTGGTATCATGGCATATCTTTACTTCTGATCTCTGGGTGAAACAGGGAGAGTGAGGGAAGGAAGTGAGAAACAAATTACACTTGTTTAATATAATGATAACTAGATATTGATAAACTTGAAGTTGCAGAATTTGACCCTTTTTAGATTGAATTTGGACAGCAATTTCCCACAGTCTTGCCATCTGACCCCCTAAAATCTGTTTTTTTTCTCATGAACAAATTCCAGAAGAGACCATTCACTGTAAAGCTTTAAGACATGATACTTAATATCCAACATTTTTAGATAAAAATCAAAGGGATCCCATGGAACATATGTCAAAAACCTCTTAAAACACCTTCTAATTTGATTTGAGGTAGGTGGCAGTCTGTTTCACCCTGCATCCATGGGAGGCAAAGCATATCAACTTGTACTTATAAGGAAAGCTGAACCCCTGTATTCACAATCTCATATGAATTCTTGTTCTTTTGCTAAGATTCATCAATATGACTCAAGAACTATTTCTAATAAAAAGAGTTTGTGGTTATATCTTTAATATATTGACTTAATTTTTAATTAACACGTGCTTACCTATTTTATCTTTTGTAATTTTCTGGAATTCAACAGCATTAAGATAATCCAAATATAATGTGTAGCAAATACATTCTTGGCAATTCTTTTCCATTATCTCATATGTCAAACTCTTTTCACTCCTTCATCATTAACTCTCATATTTCAGATCTCATCCTATATCACTTACATATTCTTACTCTTATCCATGTAGGAGTATTACTTAGCCAATATTCCAATTTAAAATTCATTATGCACATATGTAGTACAATGTTTCTTTTCTTTTTTTTTGTTTTTTTGTTTGTTGTTTGGTTTGTTGTGGGTTTTTTGTTTTTTTTGAGACAGGGTTTCTCAGTAGCTTTGGAGCCTGTCCTGGAACTAGCTCCTGTGTGAAAGGACCCTTAAAAGAAATCCCACTCTAGCTCAGAATTGAGAAATTTAT
>NC_022026.1:19215908-19218046 GCF_000317375.1 Microtus ochrogaster
TAATCCATGTATTAGTAAATATAAATTTACCAATCCATTGTATTAGTGAAAACAAAGCAGTAAAATTTGCATTAGAAACGAAAACTGCCATATTACCTATTATCCAGCAGGTGGAGCTGTTGCCGAGTCGCGATGAAAACGGGGTCCTATTTCAGTGTCTTAGTAGATGTTAAAAACTGGAAAATGTGAGTTTCTCAACAAAGTAAATGTAATTAAATCAATTCCATAGATGGAACCAGAAACCCAGAATCCAGGGGTAGAGAAGAGCAACCTGGAAGCCGCTTCTGCCTCCAAGTGACAGAGTCACCCTGAGGGGTTGCAGCTTTTGGCAACCGCATGCTCTGGTTCATGCCACTTAAGAGCTGTGCTTGCAAGGGAGATTTAAAAATGACTTAGAAAAGAGCAAACCACGCGGGCGGAGACTACGCAGGCCTTTGGAGTTTAAATCCACGTGGAGAGGCACACAATAGGGTGCGTGGGGACTTGAAGTCAATCTGAGGTGTCTAAAGAGAAAATATAAAGAACTGCAGCAAAAAAAGCCAGTGCATGATGATTTATATTAAGCTGCTGGCTCCATGCACAAGACACAGGCCACAAGGCCGCCGAAAGGCACAGGCCACGGCTGAGGAAGGGAGGGCTGGTGTCAAGCCGAACTCGTGCCCGACAGCTGAGCGGGGGAAGGAGAGGTCCTAAAACCAAACATTGGGCACCAATTGAAGGCGTAAGTCACAAACAATGCCACACCAGTTTGGAATTATGATTAATAGGGAGGTATTTATTTAAAGGGGAAAAAACTTACAGATCACAGTCCCAGACAACAGCCCTCTGCACAACCAGGAAGGGAGTCTAGTCACCAGCGGAGCGGGAAGTGAAGAGAGAGAGGAGAGGGAAGTCACCGCTTTTTTAAAGGGAGAGAGACCACGCCCCAATGGGCTGGTATCTCAGCGGCTATAGGCTGGAGCTGAAGGACCTCCCGCAACACCATATTCTGAAGGTCTTTGAAAGATTTGAATATATAACTAAAAAAAATCTCTGTACATCTAGAAAATTTAACTAATATGGCTACAAACTTGAATATTATAGATGATTATCTATTAACTTATATTTCTTAATTATATATCACATCTTTAAATGAGCTACACAAACACAATACCTTAATCATGATCAGAAATACATATACATATAACAAAATTGACCTTAAATTTGTATCAATATACCAAGATCCATACCAATGAAAATTATTCATATCTATATCATATCCCCTTTAAACATAAACAAATATTTATAGACAAAATTTGGAAAGATGGGCATAGTATTGTTCATACTACTTCCTGCTAATTGGGGGCACTGTTAATCAGGTCTTTTATGTTGTATCCTGTGTGCTAGTTTCATCTCAGTCATTAGTTGGGGGAAGTAATTTTTTGAGAATATTCATGGCAACCTTTCAGGTGACCTTAGTCCATCAAACCATATTGGTTTGGAAGCAGCTTTTTTCCAGCTGTTCCAGATGCTGGCTCTGCCTCTCTCCACTTTTAAAATGGTAGAGGCTCTGGTGCCACCAGGTAGGAGCCATGCTTACCACTTTAACTCTGAGAATGAGAACGCAGCACATAAACCCTTTTTTTCTGAGTAATAGCTAAATCTGCCATGGAGAGCACTGTACATCCTGGAAATATCTCTGTGTATGGTGGCAGAAAAATGCCATGTTCTCTTGACTGTGCACTCCTAGCTGTCCTGCTCACACCACCTGCCCAGACAGGGTGTGCTGAGCCCTGGCCATGGTCTCACCTACTTTTCTCCTGACCCAGAGTGGGCACACAAAAACTCGGGCCCATAAATGACATTTAAATGCTCCATTGTCAGAGTTTGTGTTGAGCATGGCCCAAAACTCTGCATTTTATAATCCATGCTGAGTTTTTTTTGTTTGTTTGTTTTGTTTGGGTTTTTTTTTTTGCTATTGCTGAATCAGGAAAACCTCTCTTAACAGAGCTGCAGCAAGCTGCTAGCTGAAAAAAAAAGCAACCAAAACTAAATGTTTTTTTTTTTTTTTGTCTAGAATTCCTTTTCAAGCCCTCTCAGGTTTTATATAGATTTAGTCTACCATGTTGGCAGCAATTTTTTGGGGAAAGAGAGCTGCT
>NC_022026.1:19218397-19255875 GCF_000317375.1 Microtus ochrogaster
TATATATACATATATATATATATAATTTCCCTATGATTTTCAGAAACATTCATATGAATTAAACATAATATTAACTCCACAAAATTGATGTTGAAGCCATCAATATAAGACCATGTTTGACTGTGAACTGTTGCTACTGCTATGAATGCACTCACAAAAAGAGCACATCTTTATACAAAGAAAAAGCTGTAACTAACCTCTCCACCTATGGAATTATAACAAGGTTCTGTCCATGGAGTAAATTTCCATGAGTTTCTGATTTCACATGCAAAGTAATACTGACCACACTTTTTGAAGTGTGGCTTCAACTTTTAATTTTTTTTAAATTTCCTGCTTCCTTTGTTCAGTGAATGATGTTTTAAATATATCCTTCATAAAGAGCATGAACAGAATGGAATTAAAAGAGTAATTACTGTGGGACAACTTGTATCTATTCCAATGAGAAGAACTGAATACAGTATAAAAGTACTTGTGCCAGTTTTCTACTCTGTATTTAGAAAAGTCCTATTCATCTTTTAGTGTTTAACTCAAACTGTCATGTCAGTTTTGTTGTGAAGACCCATTTGATGTAATTACTTACCCTGTACTTTTTTCTGCAAACATTTTCTACTTCTTACATTATATAATAGAGCAAAGATAATATTTTTTTGCTAGTTAACTAGTGCCTACCTAAGAAAGTACTTGAAATTGGGGGAAATTGCTTGATCAGTTAAATATGTGAACAATAAAATCTGCCCTTGCTTCTCAAAAATTTGTTTGTACTTTGATTATAGATAAGAGGAGACACATGAAAAAGCCTGGAATATTCAGTGCAACAAAATGAAAAGAGTTACAAATATTCTAGAGGAATATCAAAATGATAGGGTAAAACTTCTGATAATTGCAAGGAAAAACTGAGATAAGGAATAGGAAGAAAGGCATGGTAGGGGCTAATTTAATCAGTACAAAATACCTTAAAAACAAGAGTGTCTATGGAAGGGAGGTTTTGTCTATGAACTTAGAACATTTGAATAAGAGTAGCTCTTAAATAAAGTTCCTTGCTCTTCTGTAATTTCTAGTATGTTGCCTATAAATTTTCATATTCTAAAATTCTATACCGTGAGATAAAGTTTAGTGTAAATCAAGGGAAGGATATTATGTTTCCTCTTGACAAATAATATATGACACTAAATTAAATTTCAGGTTTAAATAAAAATAGAGATTAAATATAAGATTATTTCATCCTGCCACAAGGATAAAATAATTCAGTGCAAGTGACAGCAAAGGAAAGGAGGAGCTGCATGAGATCTTTGAGATGCTGAATATGGAATGGTACCTTGATTTTCCTCTGTGGGACTGTAGGTATTACAAAAATGAATATTCTAGAAAAATGTACCTTCAAAGAACCAAGGAATTCAACAGAAATCACCATTATAACTAACTGAATCTTTTATCTATTACTTTCTAAAGCTAGGTCTCATACTAGAACAGAGTCTTACCTGTCCACATCTGTCAGAGGATTTATACGTGCTCAGGGCATGAATGCATTTGAGAAAGACAAGAATACCAACATTTAACACATGTTTGTTATTCTTTGGTTTTGTTTAAAATATTTTTCGCCACATAATATGTCCTGATTATGGTTTCCCTTCCCTCTACTTATTCTAGTTTCTTCCCACTTGCTCTCCCATCTGGACCTACTGAATTTCTGTCTCTCATTAGAAAACAGAATTTTATGGGGTAATAATACAATCAAACAACAGGTAACACATAAGAATTGGACAAAACAACTAAAGGATAACAGACTGAGAGAAGGCACAGAATTAGGGAACTTCTTGTTCACATACTCAGGAATCTTATAAAAGTACTAAGCTGGAAGCAATAATATATGTATGGAGGACCTGGTGCAGAACTGAGTAGGTTCTGTACTTGCTGATATAGTCAATGTCAGTTCAAATGAACTTGGCTGATGTGGGAGTCCACTCTGTATGCTGTGGTTACCATTAATGCATAAAGAAACTGCTTTGGACATATAGCAAGGCAGAACTTAGCTAGGCATGGAAAGCTAGGCTGAATGCTGGGAGAAGGAAGGGCAGAGTCAGAGAGAAGCCATGGAGACACTGCCAGAGTGAGACATGCCAAAACTTTGCTGGGAAGCATCTGCTACCTGTTGATACACAGATTAATGGAGATGGGTTAAATTAAATGCAATAGTTAGTCAATAAAAAGATAGAGCTAATGGGCCAAGCAGTGATATAATTAATACAGTTTCTGTGTGATAATTTCAGGTTTAAGCTAGACAGGTGGCTGGGAAACAAGAAGCAGCCTCCCACTACATTTGATGCACAACATGGTGAATTAAACCTATGTAAAACCTAAAAATGCTTGAAAGGGTACTCTAGACACAGACAAACAAAGTTTAGCTTCATTCTTTTCAACTGGCAGTATACTGCAGCTCCTTTAAGTCAGATTTTCCTGATCCACTGTTAGGATTTTTTAAAAAAAAGCCACACCCTTTTCTAAAAGGCAGTTTCTTGGGCCATGCTGCTAGGAACATTTGAATGGCATTTGTGGGCCTGGGTGTTTGTGTGCCCAATCAGGGTTGGGAGGAATGTAGCTGAGATAAGGTCAGCACCCCTACCTGGGCAGGTGGTATGATCAGGACTGCTAGGAGAGCATGGCAGATTCCTGCCACTACGCATAGAACTATTTCTAGGCCACACAGTATACCACAGGGTATATTTAGCTACTACTCAGATATTAAGGGTTTATGTGCTGCACACTCAAAGTGCTAAGTGTGGCTCCTACCTGGCGGCCTCAGAAATGGCAGTAATGGTACCTCCACCATTTTGAAAGTGGAGAAAGGCTGAGGGAGCATCCAGAGCAGCTGCCACCAAGCTACTTACCATTTCAAAAGTTCTTCAAGACAATAAATAATTACAGATAGCTCAATAAGAACATATTCAGACATAAAAAAGAACTCTAAATGGGTCATAGTGTTGGATAAGTATACATAGGCTTGGAAGCGAGAAAAGAAGTATAAAGAGTCATAAAATAAATGTATGTTTTTTAAAAAAAAGTTAGTCTTTAAAGAGACAGTAAAAGGAGTAAAGAAAAATAAGCTACATAAAAATGGAAAATTCAGCCAGGTGGTGGTGGTGCATGCCTTTAATCCTAGCACTCGGGAGGCAGAGGCAGGTGGACCTCTGAAAGTTCGAGGCCAGCCTGGTCTACAAGAGCTAGTTCCGGGACAGGCACCAAAGCTACAGAGAAACCCTGTCTCAAAAAAAAAAATGGAAAAATCACAGAGAGTCTGGATTATGTATATTATTGTGCTATCTCTGAATTTTTGACTTTGAATGAGCTAATTATGTACAGACATTTCATTATATGGGCTGCTAAGCTCAACTAGCATTTATATTATAAAGGTATCATGACTTTTAAATTTAGGTCTAAGAATATGTTGTTTTGGAAAAAAGGTTATTTGATGTGGAAGGGTCTTCTTTTTTGTGATGATTTCATTGGTTAATAAAGAAACTGCTTTGGCCCATTTGATAGGCCAGCCCTTAGGTGGGTAGAGTAGACAGAACAGAATTCTGGGAAGAAGGGAAGTGAGAGCTCAGACGCCATGCCGCTCCTCTCCAGGTCAGATGCAATGAAGCTCCAGCCCAAGATGGACATACACTAGAATCTTCCTAGTAAGCCACTGCCTCGTGGTGCTACACAGATTATTAGAAATGGGTTAGTCAAGATATGAGAGTTAGCCAAAAAAAGGCTAGAAATAATGGGCCAGGCAGTGTTTAAAAGAATACAATTTGTGTGTTGTTATTTCGGGTGTAAAGCTAGCTGTGCGGGAGCCGGGCAGGACGAAAAGCAGGCCTGCTTAGCTCCTTCTACAGTTATTCTTTTGTTTCCACAGAGGATGAGATCCTATGGATTGCTCCAGACAATTGGAGTTTTATGGAACAAGATCCCCCGAAGGTCACTATGAACACCTCAAAAATTATTATGCCCCCAAATTAGCAGAAATGAGAAGGGAGAAAACTAAGCCCATATTCCAAAATATTATCTATAAATGTTTGTTAACATTTAAAGGGATCTATAATAAATATGAATAATTTGTCTTGGTATGGATCTTGGTTTATTGATATAAATTTAAGGTCAGTTTTTGTAGAAGGAGGGACTGCTTGTTCATTCTGACCACCAGGTTAGATTAGCCCCAAAATAATCACACAGAAACTGTATTAATTGATTCACTGCTTTTCCCATTAACACTAGGTTTTTATTGGCTAACTCTTATATCTTAATTTAATCATCTTTTTATTAATCTGTATAACACCACAAGGCTGTCGCCTACCAGCAAAATTTCAGTGTGTCTACCTCTGGCAGTAGATCCATGGTATCTCCTGATTTCACCCTTCTTTCTATCAGCATTCAGTTTAGTTTCCCCACCTCCCTAAGTTCTGCCCTATCAATAGGTCCAAAGCAGTTTGTTTATTCATTAATGGTAATCTCAGCACACAGAAGGGACTCCCACATCAAAGTTTGTTATATGTATATCTGATCTTGGTTAAGGTATTATGTTTGTGTAACTCATTTAAAAATGTAATGTATAATTACACTAAATTAATAGATACTCATTTATAATATAGTCAAGCTTATAGTCATGTTACTTAGATTTTCAAGTTGTATAGAGATATATTTCAGTTAGATAGGTATTCTTCAAATCTTTCAGAGACACTCAGAATACGTTATTTAAAATGTTTTAACAACTTAGGTCTTTTCATGACAATGAGACACATCTACTCCTGACAGCACAAGCTACTTCAAGAGGAAGATGGGCATCAAAGAGGCTCCTTACAGACTTGGTTAGCCATTTTGGCAAGAAACTGCTCTTGTGTGGACTGCTTTATAAACTGGACATGCAGGACCCACAGAGTAATGACTGCTGAATTTGCCTAAAGGTGAGATGGTCCTTTGGGGTTCCTGCTACATGAAAGAGTCTGCCACATGTTCTGCAGGACAAAAAAGAAAGTAACTGACAAACTGCCAATATGCGTGGAACTGTCTTTGAAATTTCCTACTTTATGCAAAATTCTGCTGGACTATAGGCCAGTAGGCTCAAAATGGATTCCCCAATGGTACAGAAAAACTTTGGGTGACTATCCAGGCAGCAGGATGTCTCTGTCAATTCTAGTGTTTTGGAAGTTGCTTACAATGTACTTCCTGTTTAATTAGGTAACATTATATCCTTCTGTAGTCTTTGATGAAGTTGAAAAAAAATATAGTTATAATTATAGTTTTTCTCAATTATGATAAAAGTTAAAGTAGATATAATAGTGTAACTGTAATTCTTGTTTGATACCTGTTTTGTTATATGTAATTTTACTATGTTCACATTAAAATTTTCCTTTTTATTTAAGCAGAAAAAGGAAAGTGATGTGTGAATTCCCTCTGTGTGCTGTGATTACCATTAATGAATAAAGAAACTTTTTTGGACCTATAGCAAGGCAGAACTCAGGCAGCCAGGGAAAGCTACGCTGAATGCTAGGAGAAAGAAGAACAGAGTCAGAGAGCAGCCATGGAGCTTCTGCCTGAGTCAGACATGCTGAAACTTTACCTGTATGCCATAACCACATGGCTATATACAGACTACTAGAAATGGGTTAAATAAATATAGAGCTAGCCAATGAGAGCCTAGAGGTAATGGGCCAAGTAGTGATTTAATTAATACAATTTCTGTGTGATTATTTTGGGTCTTAGCTATCCAAGGGGCCAGAAACCCACAAGCAGCCTCCTACTACACTTGGCTAAGCTGATTCAGAAGGCCTTATTTTTCTGGTGTTCTCCAATCCATTTGGCTCTTACAATTTTTCCGCCTCCTCTACTGCACATTCCTCTGAGCTCTGAGGTGATGGGGTCTTTTGGAGACATCACATTTAGGGCTGATACTTCTTATTCTGAATAAAACTTGAACGATTTAACCAGAATAAGTACACCCCTGGTTTCCTAATGTATTTGAGTATGTGGAGATCACAAAATCTTAAAACAGTTTCTGAGTAGGACTCCAGGGTTGGGTGAAGTTGTCCTGAGTATAACAAGGTGCCATTTTTTTTTGTTTGTTTTATTTTGGTTGTTTCTTTATCTTAATCATTTACAAGTAGATGTGTAGATGTGTGTTTCTTATTTTATCATCTGGATATAGATTCTTTTGGTTTTTTGAGATAGGGTTTTATTATTAAATATCCCTAGCTATTCTAGAACTAACTCTTATAAACCAGACTGGCCTTGAACTCACAAAGATCCACCTGCTTCTGCTTCTCAAGTGCTGGGATTAAAGTCATGTGCCACCATTACCCAGCAGGATTCTATATTTTAAAGGTCGTTTCATTTATTATTTTCAAATTTTTACTATCCTTTGACTCCCTTTACCCTTTCTTAGACTTGATAGCTATTTCATGAATTCATTCAAAATTCTATAATTTTTCAACCAAAATGCTTTATTGATGCTATTTTCTGTCTAAGCCTACATATGAATTGATTTCACTTAATTCATTGGTAGGATTTTAGAAAGAGAGACTTACATTTATCTGTTTTCTCCATAGCAGAATGTGCATACTTGTCATGGAATATCATTGTATATAAGACTTATAGGAAGTACTGGGATGCTTTGCTTCTAATTAAAATATTTAAGGTATGGTGTTACTATTTTTATGATAAAACAATTATTGCATTTGTGTGAATAAATGATATGATAAACATGGAACTGAAAAGGTAATATAAAGAAAGTACCCTAAAGCGAATTATGCCTATGTCAAGTCATTTGAAACTAAACTCTCTTTAGGGAGATAAAATAGTAAAGTAGATAAAATGAATACATAAAAAGTGAACATAAAAAGTGAAGGATGTCCAGATACAGTAAATAGTATCAATGAATGAGGTAGTCAGCAATGAAGGAAAGAATGTTTTTCTAGAGAGCTACACATTTATTGTGGTAGTAGCTGTGATCTTGAAATATGTTTTTAAATGTATAACAGGTATACACAATAACTATGTTAAGGTGGTCAAGATTATAAAAGTAAGGGAGACAAAAAATGGTTTGAATTATAAAAGTATGTACTAATAAATTACAACACAGTCCTGTTATTTTGGCATTTTTCTTCTTACATCACGGTATCCATTTGGGCATCATTTAGACAGAAACAATGAGAAGAGTTAATTTGCTTTTATTGATCAAAAATGTTGCAGAAGAATTTCACTTTTCCTTTGAAACAATATAATTAGTTTTGAACTAAAAGGTCTGAACTTTTCTATGGACTCTCCAGTGTTCCAATTTTTGAATTACCATGGTGAACTCAGATCTCACACTTTCAAATAAAAAACAATATCTAATATGAATCTATAATGGGAATTATTCTTTCCTATAACAGGTCTCTCTATCATAGCTGTAAGTAATAAGTTACAGCTTTTAAAAATCATAGCACTTACAAACACCAGTGACATGTCACATATTTCAATACTAGCAGTGAAAGACATGGTACTTTAAAATTTATCAGCTAAATTCACTGGGGTAAGTAACAAAAGCTTCTTCTTTGCACTATTTTAACTTGTGTGAATCTGAAGGAGCCTAATGTAAGACATTTAATATTGATTAACTGGATATCATCTTAATAAGCCTTGTCAGATAGAAAGCTCTCAATTTCATGTAAATCATTCAGCCATTACATATCAGAGGCTAATTACAAAAATTGACTTTTCAATTTGCTTTTCACTCTAATTACCCAAGTATTATACATTATTTGCTTGCAGGAATATTTTCTTACATAAAATGGTCGTGGTGGTGCATGCCTTTAATCCCAGCACTCGGGAGGCAGAGGCAGGCGGATCTCTGTGAGTTCAAGACCAGCCTGGTCTACAAAGCTAGTTCCAGGACAGGCTCCAAAGCCACAGAGAAACCCTGTCTCGAAAAACCCCCCAAAAAAGGTCCTCTTTTGTCATAAAGAGGAGGGAATCAGACAAAGGAGTGTGCAGGATATGCAGTGACATGGCATTGAGGATTTCTTTCCACTTGGAGGGTTTGTGCATTTATTATTTTTATTCTGATACAAATAATTTTGGGGATAATAAGGTGAGAAAAGTTATATATAATTTAGGATCACAAATATTTCTCAATTATGCCTAGAAATAATTTTGTGTGCTAAGATACAAACCTCCAAATCCAACTAGATTTCAGAAATAAAAAGTTACTAATAAAAATGTAGGAAGAAAAGGTGCTTTTGCACTTTATTGCATCCAATCTGTCATTATCAGCAGTATTCATAAATAATGCAGAGATCTGATAAGGTGTATATGCTTATAAGTCATTTTACATAATAAAGCTTAGTCTTAGTGTCATTTACTTACATTCCCCATCTGAAAAGTCTTAGATTTAGGTTTCAAATAGAAATTGGCTGTATCCAGGTTGCCATGTACTTTCCATAGCATTTGACTCCCAAACATTTCCATATCCATTTCCTCCAACACTGGTGCAAAAATCAGGAAGGTGTGAGGTATCTAACCAACTTCTCTGTGGAAATAACTTTTTTTTTTCTTTTTAAAAGTAGAAAAACTAATGCCCTCAAAAGGAAATACAAATACTTTGCATGAATAGTTCTTATTGCAAGCTGCCTTGGATTGGTCATTATTTTTTTCATCCACTTTCTTATAATAAGGACATGCAATTATTATAGTATAAAGTCTGTAGTTTACTATATTTAAGGTTCTATTATAATCAATTTTAAGATTTTTAATAGTTTGTTAATTATGACAGTGAATTTCATATTCAACAGTTAAAGGTTGCTGTACTTTAAATATTCCATGCCAAAACTGCTTCAGTTTATAATCTGTAAACTTGTAAAATATACTGTCAGCAAACTTGCCCAAGGTGCACAGCTTCCTGGAATAGTAGAGCTTATCTTAAGAAACTGCCTAGTTTTGTAATTTTCACTGCCTCTATTGTTTAAGTAAGACAATGGGTCCTGGGAACAAATCACTAGTTTAATTCTGTAAAAACTGTTTTCTTGCTGGATATAATGGCATCTATAAGATGTGTATTGTAAAATTTACACACTGCAGGATGTGAGCTGATTTGATGTTCAAAGCTGTAAGTTTGTAACTTTGTAATGTCTGCCTCTATAAGGCCAGGACAAATACAGATAAATGCTGCATCCTCAGAGTACTCTTGGATATAGACTTGACTCCATGAGTATCCAGCACCAGTATTAAATAAAGCCATGATGAATCTTGGAGTGACACCAGACTTACAAAAAAAAAATGAGTCTTCCTGACATGTCTATCATGTCTCCTGGGATTGTATTTACATAATGTTGTGAGATACCATATGGCTGCCAGAAACTGAACCCATATCCTCCAGAGAGCAGTAAATGCCAACTACTGAGCTGTCTCTACAGTCTCCTAAATATTTAATTTTAATTATTACAGTAGTTAGCAATTTGTAATTGATATTTAGATTACCATTATTTAGAAATTACAAAACTGAAGCACTAGGAAGATAAATCATATGTTGTAATAGGAGCGTCGGAGCTGTGTCCCCAGCACCTGGCCGCCCGCACGGCTAGCTTATGCCCGAAATTATTACACGGAAACTGTATTCCTTTAAACATGGCTTGGCCCATTATATCTAGCCTTTTCTTGGCTAACTCTCACACCTGGACTAGCCCATTTCTAATAATGTGTATAGCCCATGAGGTGGCTTACCAGAGAAGATCTTAACCTGCATCTATCTGGAGTGGGAGAATCATGGCGACTCACTGACTCAGCTTCTTTCTCCCAGCATTCTGTTCTGTTTACTCTGCCTATCTAAATTCTACTCTATCAGATGCCAAGCAGTTTCTTTATTACTTAAACAATGAAACAACAGATAGCAAGATGACCCTCCTCCATCAATCATATAAGTGGTAAGGAAAGAACATACATACTGTGTTTGCTAGAACTTGAAAAAGAACCTTAAATTGTCTATAGAATCTGTGTTCTGAGCTTTTAGGTTGTGTAAATACACTGAATCATAAATTGAATAATTTGTCATGGAAATCTTGCCAGAGAATTCTCTTGCATTTATTAATGTCAACTTTATTGCTTTGTTTTTCTCCATTCTGTAAACTTTCAAATTATCTACAGATCTGCTTGGAAAAAAGATGCTAATTTGCCCATGAATTTTTTTTAATATGGAGAACATTTAATTATTTTAAAGAATCTGTACCACCTGAGAAATTCACTCACATGTAAACTTTAAAATTCTTTAATATAAAAGTAGGCAAGAATCTTGGTAGTTCTGTTTCTTTATCCCTATCTTTCTATCACCTTATAGAGAAAGGAATTCTGTCTACATAGAGCAAAGTTAGTCTTTCAAAATTATGTAAAGTAAGTATGAATTTCTATGGCATTTAGGCAGTACTCCAGTCATAAATGCAGGCATAAATCCCACACTACTGTATACTGGATATTCTATTCCCTATGGGAAACACACACACACACACACACACACAGACACAGAGAGAGAAAGAGAAAGAGAGAGAGAGAAAGAGAGAGAGAGAGAGAGAAAGAGAGAGAGAGAGAGAGAGAGAGAGAGAGAGAGAGAGATGCAAGCACACATACACATAAGTGCAGCATACCCATGAACACTCCAACAAGATCTCTTTAGTTTAAAAGTTGCTGGAAATATTTCACTCTCTTTATTAGGATCAGATTGCAAAATTTATCAAAACATAGATTTTTTTCCATCAACAGTAAGGAACTCTGGTGACTTCAAGTCAAATCCCAATGTCTCTCTGATCACAATCTAAGAATAGAGACATAAATAATTTTAATCAGTTTAGTACATCATGAAAATGTTTCCTGTGTAATAACTGCTAGAAAACAAGGAAGGAAACAAGAAGGGAGATTCAATGAGTGGAACAAAGATTTCCTCCCTCACAAAAACATTTTCTTCATGAGCTAATTAAACCATTTCCTAAATTGGATCTGTGACTCTAAAATCCATTCTCCATGCAGATACCAGAAACTTTTAGTGTATAACACATTACAATAAATTCCTCTCCACTGGAGCCACCAAATGCATTCTATTAAATCAAAAGTTTTGAAAATTTAAGAGATCATAGTGGCAGACAAGAACAATGATGGCAGAAATGACAACTGTTCCCTGGTCATTCTCTTGTTCTTGCAAATATAAGTGTGTACCCCACAGATAGTCCAAACTTTACCATTGTCTCCACATATAGAGGGCCCAGTTCTGTAAGGAGAAGAGCCTGCTTATTCATCCTGGCTGCCCAGCTAGCTTAGACAGAAAATAATCACACAGAAACTGTATTAGTTAAAACACTGCTTGGCCCATTAGCATTAACTTCTTATTGGCTAATTCTTACATATTATTTTAACCCATTTCCATTAATCTGGGTATTGCCATGAGCCAGTGGCTTACCATCTAAATTTCATGTCTTACTATGTCAGGGGATCCATGGCATATCTGATTCTGCCCTTCTTTCTCCCAGGATTCAGTTCCATTTTCTCCACTTACCTATGTTCTGCCCTATCAACAGGCCAAGGCAGTTTCTTTATTCATTAACCAAGAAAAGCAGCACATAGACAGAAAGACCTCCTATACCCCGGTTCAGTCCCATGGAGGATTCATAGCAGTAAGTCTAGAGTTCTTGAGTTCCCATGATCTTGGTTCAGCTGTCTCTGTATATTTCTCCCTCATAATCTTGACCACCCTTGCCCATACATTTCTTCCTCCCTCTCTTAGATTAATTCCAAGAGTTTGTTCTGGTTCTTGGCTGTGTTTCTCTGAATCTGGTTTTATCCAGTAACTGGATGGAGGTTTATGATGTAAATTGGGTTATTCACTAATCTGATTTTAAAATGTGATTAATAAACCCTGAGTCAAATTAGTGCTGCTTATACCTACATGACTACAGCACCATCTATGACACCTTTTACCCAAGAGAGAATAATTCTCCCTTTCTTAGCAGTTGTAAAGAGACAATAGTTTGTCCACTATAGTTTATACTCATGTGCCCTTCCCCTATCCATTTTGGAATTTTGAGTGGCTTAATAAATAATCCAAAGATAAGCACAGATGCCATAAATTGATAAATGCAATGTCACATCCAGAAGTCATCATTTCAGAGCAGTTCTCCTTATATGCCAGCTATTACCCCTTTTCTTTTTCCTCATCGATGATATTTCCTGAACTACGAAAGGAGTCAGGGGAGAATGATATGGATGGCCCATCAATAATTCAGCACTCATTACACAGTTATACTCAACACTTTGAGAAGCTATCAGTCTCTAAATTATCTGCTAATCACAGCAAAAGAAGTTTCTCTGAACAAAATTGATGGAAATACAAATCTGTGTGTATAAACAAAAAATACTTAGAAGGCAATTTGGCAGCATGCTGATTTATCAAAATAAAGCGACATTAGCCTACCCGTTAGGGTCTATGTTTCCTCAGCTATGGTCCTTTGACTAGCTTTCAATACCAATCAGGAAATTCTGGCTATGGAGCAAGCCTCATATGTAAACAAAAATTGGATGGTTATATTCATTACTGTTATGTCACTACTGGAACTTTGTGTATATCTGGGCTGTCAGATCATTCCTGTAGATTTCACAGTCTAGTATTAGTTAAAGACCGATGATGTATTTTCTTTACCTGCAGTCTTGTAGAATCAAATGTTCCTATTTTTATTTCACTGATGACTTTCCTAACCTCATACCATATATACATAAACCTCCATTCTTATCCCATTATATTTAGTGGTAGTTCTTGATGATGTTTTATGTTATGGGGATTTATTGTGTTTGTTCCTCCCTTCATTTTCCACTTATTCTCATGATATTATTTGTATCAGCAAGATCCTTGTTGCTGCAATATCAACTCCTAATCTCCCTAGAGAAAAACATCCTTTATTACATTTGAAGCTTCCTGATATTATGACACAAATCATTATAAATAAATAGCTGTAAATAAAGTTATTCTGTAAATAATTTCATGTAATCTTTATTTTTTAACCTTGATACTTACACTAACTCTTGGAACAGAACCAGAAAGATAATATAGTGTCTTAATACTTCCCTATGGCCGTTCTTCTTCTATTTGAACTTAAATATCAAATGAGTTTATTTTCCATTTTCAACAATATTTATGGAATAGTTTACCATTAACACTTTTTCCATTCTCTTACATCTTGAATATTATTTTTGTTTTAGTTACTAAGAAGCTCAAACAACATTGTATACCAATAAAACATAAAACTTAATATAAACCACAAACATTTTAATAGCTCATTCTTCCCCAAGTGTCTACCCACATTCAGCTCTACAGAGTTCATTTTAGCTGGGCTCATTCTTACATCTGCAATCAACTTTATTTGAATTTAGGTGCTGTTCTGGTTTGAACATGAAATGTCCTCCGTCACCTTATGTAGTTGAATACTTGTTCCCCAGTATGGTTATGGCACATTTAATAGACAGAACTTTGATAGAAGAAGTATGTCACTGAAGGAAAGTATTGAGGTTTTGTAGACAAATTCTGCTTTCTATTTGCTTTCTTAGTCTGAACTTCTGATCCAATATGTGAGACCAGCCTCATGATCGTGACACTATGCATTTTCTACCATTATGGATTATCTCCCTCCTGGGACTGTAAATCAAAGTAAACCCTTTATCTCCCTAATTTACCTTTGCCAGGTTGTTTTATCACAGCAAAAGAAACAAATTAATACAGGTATACATCTTGAGAATGATCTCGGACAAGTCTAGAGGAATTTAGTAAAAATTATTTCATATGTTAGTAAAATGGTCTAGACTTTTGTATTAAAGGGAGATATACCAGACAAATAAATATGAAAATTTAAAACATTTTCTAAGACCCTACACAATAGTCAGGATTCTGTAAAGGTACATAACTGATATAATGAATATGATTGTAGTTGTGTGTACATTTATGTGTGTGTGTGTGTGTGTGTGTGTGTGTGTGTGTGTACTGATGGGTGACTATAGATGGGTATGTGGAAGTAAGAAGAAAACTTTCAGGAGTATATTATCTTTTTTGATCATATGGGTACTAGAGATCAAACTCCAGTAGTCAATTACCTTTATTCACTGAGATTTCTCACAATTGTGTTTTCTAAGAATTGCTTTGAGAAATAAGCATTGTAACTTCCAGAGGAAGTACAGCAATAAAAAGTGGTATGGCTGGAGATATGGATTAATAATGAATATAGGTCATTGCTTCTGTGGGACAATGGTCTTATATTGGTTTAATAGAACACTGATTGCCAAGTAGCCAGGCAGGAAGTATAGGCAGTGACAGGCCTCCTTAGCTTTATTCTCCAGGGAGAGGTGAGTGTGCTCTCCACCCATTCCACAGCCCCATGATGCAGGACAATCAGACATGATAGGGAGTCAAGTCAAAGCAGGAACTCAGTTAATTACTGTGTCAGCTAATATAAGTTAAGTGACATCATGTGATGTCGGAGTACCTCTAGCCAATGAGATACAGTAAAGCCCTCCCTCTGGTTGGAAGGGCATCTACCTAGATTTTGCTGTCTCTTCCTTACTCAGTAGCTTTGAATTAATCCTTCAAACTGAAGCCAGGCTTTTTTCTGTCCTACAAGCCTTGGGGTATGGGACCTGAGATAATTTTGACCCAACATCTCCCCTATTTTGCCTTATATCCCATCCTTTACCCCAGCCACCAAGCCATAATAGCGCACCAGTGAGAGAGTATATGTAAGGGCCACCCCTATCTGGAGTTTCGGCCTGGATACCCTCAAATTGCAGTACATCCATGAGGTGAGATGTATCAAACCTATTATAATATACTCAAAGGACCGTGAGTTATACCTGTTGTATCTGTTTTTGGAATGCTTGTTTCTGTCTTTGGAGAATATATGGGCCAAAAAGACAGATCAATAAACAAATAGCTATCAGCCCAATTAGAGAAGAGATGAGTATGGTAAGCCATACGTGACCAGTTAAACCAGTTCTCATAAGGGGTCCTTGACTTAAATGAATCAGTTTTCTTAACTCATCTAGTGTTCTTGTAACTGTCCCAAAATGGTCCGCTTAGAAGCAACATTCTTCCCCATGGGCCCTGCAAATTCCTCCCTGTTTCATAAACAGCAAGTCCAAGCCTTTATTATTTTGTAAGGTTACCCTTGCTAAGGAATCCAAAGACTTTTGTAAATAATGTAATATAGTCTCTGTCTTTCCTAAGGTAGCTGTCAATTGTGAGTGAGTTATTCCCATTTATTTTTTGTAAAATTACCAGGGATGAGGTGCCCAGAGCAGTTCCAGCCACCCCTAGCCCCATCAATGTGATGATGGCCAGGCCGTTAGGGGCTCTCTCTTATGCCTTTGGGCCAGGAATTCTTCTTGCATCTAGTAAAGCACATGAGGGGAAATTAATGCAAGCAGGCAAGTATCATTATTCAGAATGACCAGAGGGCCAGACAGGCAGGGAGTAACCCTGATCTCTTGGCAGATCCAAAAATACCCCTGATCTTTGGGAACCCTCCATGAAACTATAGACCCATTAGCCATATTACAAGTGAGATTAAGAAGAGGGTGTCTGGCATATGAGACACAACTTGCATTTGACAACTGCCAAAGGAGGATAGTCAGTTCCAACATCTTCCCCATTTCAGGGTTTTCCCATTTACAAATATCAGCTTTATCTAGTATTTCATAAGAGACATTTACCCCAAAGGCTTCAAAGTAGGAGGGTAGTGGCTGTAAGCAAAGCCAACAAGTCTCAGGGGCTTCAGAGTGGGTAAGATTAAAGCCATAAAGGACATCTTAATGGCCTTCGTCAAATAAGGTGTGACTTCTATTTTCCCTATATCTGTAGGCAGCTTGGTAAAGAATGGCTTAGGAGTAGATGATGGGGAGGTTGAGGTATGTAAAGTTGAAGTATATACAGGCGTGTTCCCCATGGGCATTAACTTGGAAGCAGGCTCCAACATCTGAGGAGGGTCCTCAGAAAGTATCTCCATTCAAAGAATGAGTATAAGACCATGATCATATCCCTTTTGGTATAGCCCTAATTCCCACATCTTCCCAGATAATAAGAATATGTTCCTTTTACTGCCTGATCTGTAAACCTTAATAGCAGAGGGTTACATCTAAATTGAGTGCATCTTTCATATAGGTGGTATCTGGTAGATCCTGGAGATCATTATATCTCCATGTATTTTTTTTTTTTATCCAATACGCAGTCCCAGTCTGCTCACATCCTGAGGAAGAGATATAGTAATTAGGATCTCCCTACCCCCTGCAGTTTCTAACAGCTGATACAGTCTGGTTGCTTCCTGGGAATACATAAAAGGGTGTCTGAAGGAGAGCATGCTTCCTAAAGACATGAGAACACCCAGGCTCATCAGGATAAGATGTCTGTGGTAGGGTGCACCCCTGAGAGCCTCAGCATCTAGTCTTCCTCCCATCTCTGGAATCTGGTTTCCCACAGCTCAGCTACCATATGCCAAATTGCAGAGGTCAAACATCAGGTCAGTCCACCATGTCCGGGATGTTATCATCTGAGAAGTCTGGTTTAGGATCCCTGTAGTGGGAGACTGCTTGTTTGTTCCCAGCCACCTAGCAATCTTAGACCCAAAATAACCACACAGAGACTGTATTAATTAAATCACTGCTTGGCCCATTATCTCTAGGTTCTTATATTAATTTAACCTCTATATCACCACGTGGCTGTTGCTTACCGGCTAAAGTTCCCAGCATCTATCTCCGGTAGCTCCATGGATTCTCTCTGATTCTGCCTTCTTCCAACCAGCATTCCATTTAATTTTTCCCACCTATTTCAGTTCACCTGTAGCTCTGCTAAAAGACCAAAGCAGTTCCTTTATTCATTAACCAATAAAAGTAACAAATAGACAGAATGACCTTTCACACCAGATCTCTCCATTCCCAATACTTGACAAGATCCATGTCACCTGTTATGGTTGGTGGAGTCTTGCTGCCTGGACCTTGGTCTCCATGAGAACTAACATGATTACCACTGGGAGGATCATCTGAAATTAATAAACAGGTGACACTTTCAAGGGTCAGTTTCCTTTGGGCAATTGTTGTGTTAGAAGCCGCGGGGCTGCGTCCCAGGCACCCGGCCACGGCACAGCTAGCTTTACCTGAAATAATTACACGGAAACTGTATTCTTTTAAATACTGCTTGACCCATTAGTTCCAGCCTCTTATTGACTAGCTCTTACATATTAATCTAACCCATTTCTATTAATCTGTGTAGCCCACGAGCTGGCTTACCAGGAAAGATCTTAACCTGCATCTCCCTGGAGTGGGAGAATTATGGTGACTCCCTGACTCAGCTTCTCTCTCCCAGCATTCTGTTCTGTTTTCTCTGCCTACCTAAGGGTTGGCCTATCAAATGGGTCTAGGCAGTTTCTTTATTAATAAGAAATCACTCCCACATCAGGCAATTCTGATATTTTTTCTTGTGTTTGAATTTAAGAGTTTTCAACCATAATCACTTTCTTTCTTTATTGGTCATCTTGGTCTTCTCCATTGTCCTGAGGGAATGGAGAAATTTTAAGTTATGAGCATGTAGCCATATAGGCATTTCCCCTCTGTTTGGGAAGATACATACATATCCTTAGCCCTGTGTCAACAGGGATCTGTGCCCTTCCATTGGTCAGTGAGAGGATTTTTCTATCTAACCGTTAGGGAGGGCCTCGTTAATAGGGATCCCCAATGTTTCTGGAATCTGTTTTGTTCATCTGATTTTTGAAAATTTAAAATATTGATGGTTAATAATGCTTTTTTTGCAGATGTATATGGAGGGAGACTTCTCCCCCTTTTTGCTTTATAAGGACCTCCTTGAGATATTGGTGAAGTCTTTTGACAATTGATTGACCCGGAGGGTTGTCAGGGTTCCTGGTGGTATGGGATATATTCCATCTCTGGAAGAATTCTTTTAATGTTTTACTTATAAAACAGGGGCTGTTTGTCAGTCTTGACTTGTTGTGGTAGTCCCAATGTAGCAAAACATTGAAAGAAGTGGCTTTTGACATAGGTTTCCTTTTCCCCTGAGTGGGTGGTAGCCCAGCATGCCATAGAGTACACATCTATGCTCACAAACATATACTCTAATTTTCAAAATGGAGGGTAATATATTACATCTTTTTGCCAGATAATATTGGGTCCTAGCCAATTTATTATCTTGGGTTCATCCCTGGCTCTTGTAAGTGTGGGAGGTACAGAGAAACTGTTGGTCTTACATGTATGAACAATTCTGTTTAATTCTGCTATGGGGATCTGGGGATACTTGAGTCCTCTCCAGTTGACAAGAGTCAAGTCATATTTTTGGGCAGCATTTTGCATGGGCAGAGTTAAGACCTCTGTAAGACAGGCCCCTGAATCTGCAGCATCCACAGCAGCATTCCCTTGGGAAATGAGGTCGTGGAGGTTTTGGTGTCCTCTGAGATGTTGAACATATGTTCTACCTTCTAAGAACATTCTGAGTTGTATCATCAAGGCAGAAATAAGATTAGCATCTAATCTTATATAGGCAGTAGGTTCACCACATAAAAGCTGTCTGAATAGTCGTTGCAGGGTTCTAGGAACTCTTGTAGGGCAATATATATGGCCTTCATTTCCTTATATTGAGCAGATCACCCACAAGGGAAAATTTTGGTAATTTTTATCTTGGTCCCCCCTACAGAGAAAACTACAAAGGCGGCCCCATTCTTCCTGTCATCTGTGCAAACAGTGAATGCTTTGGCAGGCTCCTAGAAGAAAAGACTAAGGGGACTCTCCAATATAGTTCTTGATATAGCTTCACTAATTGGGACTCCCCAAACCGGGTGTCCATGGTACCAAGAAATTCCTGCAGATTGAGGCTCAATGGAGAACAATGTCTGGCTGCTCATTTAAATCTTTAATTTTGAATGGAATTATTAATTTAGAGGGATCTTTTCCATAATGTTGGAGGGACATGATATGATTTTTATGATCATATTGTTTATTTGATCAACTAGAGAGTATACTCAGGGAGTGTCCCCCAGGGTGGTATGTAACCCATTCTAGTGGTTGTGACTGCAGGACAATGGCAGCCAGCATGGTCTTTTTCCATAATAATATCCAGCCTACAATTGGAATGTTAGGATTATATATCTCCATGGAAGCCTGATGGCGCTCATTGATGAAGTAAATGAGTTCCTGATGACCCTCAGGGGGTAAGGAAATGATCTCATAAGGTTGGCCCCCTTTTAGCAGATTATAAAACACATCTCTTTTCCCAGTCTCTACAGGCAACCAGAGCCTTGCCCAGTTTATTTCCCCTAGTATCTTTTGTAACCCTGATAAAATGATAGGCTCAGGCAGGATTAATTGGGATTCATTCACTTTGGCTTTAGTGTTAATTGGGATTCCAATATATGACATGGGGTAGCATTTGTATTTTGTTTGGGGTGATTTTAAAGCCATTTTGTTGGGGGATATTAACAAAAGTGGTTACCCAGGGAGCTAGCCCTGGTTTTTCCAAATGCCAAATGATTAGAACATTTATATAAATATATAAAAGTATATTATCTTGTTGAAGGGAGGTAGCTTGTTAGTGCCCATCCACCGGCTATCTTAGACTTAAAATAATTACACAGAAACTGTGTTAATTAAATCACTGCTTGGCCTATTAGCTCTAGCTTCTTATTGGCTAACTCTTATATTGATTTAACCAATTTCTATTAATCTATATTTTGCCACATAACCGTGGCTTACCAGATAAAGTTCCCAGCATCTATTTCCAGCAGCTCCATGGCTTCTTCATGACTCTGCCCTTCTTTCTCCCAGCATTCAGTTCCATCTTCCCTGCCTACCTAAATTATTCCCTGTTATAGGTCCAAAGAAATTTCTTTATTTATTAATGGTAATCACTGCATACAGAGGGATATCCTACATCACCAGCCCTTTTCTGTTTAAATGAAAGAGAAAGGTTTTAAATTTAACATAGTATAATTACATATAACAAAACAGTAACCAAGTAAGAATTATAGTTACAATATTTATATCTACTTTATCTTTCATCATAACTAAGGAAAATTATAACTATAACCATGAATTATTTGACCCCATCAAAGACTCCAGAATGGTATAATATTACCTAAGTAAACAATAAGTTCATTATAAGCAACTTCCAAAACTCTAGAATTGACATAAACATCTTGCTGCCTGGACAGTCACCCAAAGTTCTTTGTATTGTTGGGGCATCCATCTTTAGCCTACAGGCCCATAGTATCCAGCAGACTTTTTCATGAAACAGGAAATTTCAAAGACAGTTCCATATGTCCTAGCTGTTTGTCCATCACATTATTTTTGTGTACTGCAGAATGCCTAGCAGACTCTTTTATGAAGCAGGAACCCTGAAGGATCATCTCACCTTAAGGCAAGTTTAGCAGTCATTTCTTTATGGGTCATGCATGTCCAGTTTATCAAGCAGTCCAGGTAAGAGCAGTTTCTTGCCAAATGGCCAATCAACTCCATAAAAAGTCTCTTCAATGCTAATCATCCTCTCAAAGTAGCTTGGTGCTGTCAGGAGCAGATATGTCACACTCTCATGACAAGTCTTCAGTTCTTAAACATTTTAAATGCCATATTCTGAAGGTCTCTAAAATATTTGAAGAATAGATAACTGAAATATATCTCTATACATCTAGAAAATCTAACTATCATTACAAGCTTGAACATTATGGATGATTATCTATCAATCTTTATTTTAGTTATACATTACATTTTAAATGAGCTATACAAACACAATACCTTAATCAAGAGCAGAAATATACATTTAACAAAATTGACCTTAAATTTGTATCAATAAACCAAGATCCATTCTAATGTAAATCTCTATAGCATATCACCCTTTGAATGTAAACAAATATTGATAAACAATATTGGGGAATATGGGCATAGTTTCTCCAAACTATTTCTTGCTGTTTATGGGATGAAGTATTTTCTTTTTTGAGGGAATTCACAACAACATTTTGAGTGGTCTTGTTTGATCAAACCACATTGGTCTGGAAGCAATCCACAGGTTCCCATCTTCTGTGGAAACAAAAAAAGAACCTCTTTTCCGAAGCAACATATTCTTAGACTCAAATTTCGGAACAAATATACCTTTATGTTGGTTTAACTTAGCAGTCCATACAGTGAACTGTATCTCTGTACTTAGCTCTTTTACAGTCAAAAATTTAAATAATACACCATAATATACATAATCCAGACACTCTGTGAATCTTCCATCTTTACAAGGCTTATTTTTCTTTCTGTATTCTGTCTCTTTAAAGACTTTACCTTTTTTTAATAAACTACTTTTTTTTTATAACTCTATATTTTTTCTCCTTCTCCCAAGTTAACGTACATTTATTGAACACTGTAAACCATTTATTGGTCTTTTTATCTGGATTTGTTTTTATTGTTTATCTGTAATTATTTTCTCAATAGAAGTGCTTCTTAAAATGCTAAGCACTTAAGAATCTAAGCTGTGACATTGCTAGGGTACATATGGCACTGCCTGTT
This sequence comes from Microtus ochrogaster, assembly GCF_000317375.1. Classification (NCBI taxonomy): domain Eukaryota; kingdom Metazoa; phylum Chordata; class Mammalia; order Rodentia; family Cricetidae; genus Microtus; species Microtus ochrogaster. Next base: position 19,239,974 of record NC_022026.1, read on the forward strand.
TGCCATGCCAATTCCAGCATGGCAGAGCTACTCAGCCCTTCCATGAACCACACACACTGCCTCACTTCCAGGCATACAGCCAGTCCACAGTGCTATCAAGCAAGTTGCAGCATGTTGTTCACAAACCCAATCCAAATATCTGTCTCCCTAAAGAGTCAGAGGTCACACTTATAACATGGCCCAGAAAGCCTGCATTTCAAAGTGGTGCAGCTTTTTTTCTGCTGCTGCTCCTGCAGAGTCAGAAACCTCTCTTAAAGGAACTACAGCATGCCACCAGTAAACAGGGAGAAGCTGTGTTAAACTCTATATTTTTGTGTCTAGAATTAAGCTCTCTCAGGCTTTTAAGGGGAATTGAGTTTGCCATGTTGGCACCAATCTGTTGAAGGGAGGTTGCTTTTTAGTTCCAAGCTGCTGGCTACCTTAGACCTGAAATAATCACACAGAAACTATATTAATTAAACCACTGATTGGCCCATTAGCTTTAGCTTTTTATTGGCTAACTCTTATACTTATTTAACCCATTTCTATTAATCTGTATTTTGCCACATGGTTGTGGCTTACTGGGCAAAGTTTTCAGTGTCTATTTCCAGTGGCTCCATGGCTACTCCCTGACTCTGCCCTTCTTTCTCCCAGCAATTACTTCCATCTTCCCTGCCTACCTAAGTTCTGCTCTGCTATAGGTCCAAAGCAGTTTTTTTTTTATTTCTTAATGGCTATCATGACATACAGAGGGAAATCCCACATCATTATCTTTGTCAAAATAAGGAGAGAGGATACTGTACAAATTTTGTTGGGAAAAAGCCAGACTATTGGTAATTCCCTGTGGGAGAACAGCCCGTTTGTATCTCTTGTCAGGTCAAGAGGAGTTAATTGTTGGAATGTAAAAGGCAATTTTGTTTGCAATCCTCCTCATGAAGAGGAATTGAGAAGAAGCATTACCTTAGATCAATTACAATGAGGTGAAACTGGGTTAGGATTTCTGGGACCCAAGGTAAGCCCATTAAAGTGGCCCCTACTAGCTCCTTATGGGAATTGATTTCTTGTAGGTCCTGTAACATTCTCCAGTTCCCATTAGGCTTATGTATCACAAACAAAGGGCTGTTCCAGGGGCTCACCGAGGGCCTTATCCATTCTTCTATAGGCAGATTTCTGGTGATTTCCTTGAGCATCTTTAGTTTAAGTTGAATTAATGGCCACTGCTCCACCCACACCAGCTTACCAGGTGCCCACCTAATGGGGGGGGCAGTTTGGAGGCAGTGGCCGCTACTGTTGTTGGTGAATCCAGGTGTTGGGGGTCTGCCTGATGACCACTTGCTCTGTTTTATCATCATAAAAGTCCAGGAGGTCAGCAATAATAAAGGCATCCATTTGTCCTAACAAATCTGATCCCAGAAGGTTTGCAGACAACCCTGGGAGGATCAGAAGCCTAAACTTTCTTTTGTCTCCATCTGACCCCACCCAATTTATGGACTGACCATTTCTTTAGTCATAAACCTTCCTCCAAACCCCATGACAGGCAGCCTGGTTATGAGATTCCAGCTGTTCAGGGCCTCTTCCTTTCTGAAAACTGTCCTATCAGCTACCATGTTGATCAGGCGTTTGAATCTTTGTCCCCAATGATCATAGTCATATTGGGTCTGAAACCCTCTACCATTGGAATGGTCCAGTTGTATGAAGGTGAATCTTTTCTTCCTTTGGTTAAGGAGGCTGGAAGTTACCTCCGATCTATTTTAAAGGTTGATTTGTGAAGGGTTTCCCATTTATATAAAATTTGGAGTGGCATTCTGAGCCCCAATGGTACACCTTGTGGCAGTGAGGTCAGGGAGATCAAGGGAATCCCTTCCTTACCTGGGTCTTATTGTCCTTTTGTGGGCAATCCCTCTTAAAATACCCCAGTTGACCTCATAGGAAACATTTTCCAGGTGTTTTGTTGTCCAGCCACCAGAGCTTGAGTAATAGAAGAGGTTAGAGTTTGAGTATGGGCCTGAAGGACTGCCAGAAGAGTCTGGTTTGTATGTGACTGGGTCCCAACATTGTGTGATATCAAAACCCATTGACTAATCGACCCTCCCTTCCCTAAGGCCGGCACAAGCCACACTACCATCTTGGTTAATACTATCCCAGACTATGAATTAGTCTCTAAACCCACTGGGGGGAAATTTCCTCTCAAGACTGGTCTGCACACTGACAATAAAGTCTGAAAGTGGCTTGACTGATTTTTGAATCTTGCCAGATGAATAAGTGGGTCCCTGCTCTAGCTTGGCCCAGGCCTTCAAGCCTGCTTGTCTAACATGGTCCATATATGGAGCTGCAATTGTGGTTTGTTGGACTCCAATAGAAAAGACTCCCCCCTTAAAAGTGAGCATTGGATAACTGGTAGGAATTGGGAGATTGGCTGTTCTATTGAACTCTACCCTAGTGTGAGAGGCCTCCTTAATAAAAGGCCATCTATTTAACATTTTGGGATCCCCCAGTGTAGCCTTAGCCTGATAATACCAGTCCTTGGGGACACAAGGATGGTAGGCTATCTCCTAAAGGAGGGTCCTGGTCCAGGGGAGTTAGAGCCATCCTTGGACACTGCCTTCCTCAATTTTTCAGGTCCTGAGATTACCAATGATACCAGGCTAGGGAGCGATTTGATTCAGGGCCAACATTGACCTAGAAGGCATGGGATCTGTAATTTTAGCCCTATAGGCCTCGGCATAAGAAGTTTTAGGATCCCCAAGGGGGCTCCGCCCCACATTCCTCTGTGTGAGAGTCCCAACTTTGCAGTTCTTCCAAGAGGACGTTTATTCACTTCCTCCTGTCAAGGATGCAGCCCCCTTATTTGTCCGATTCCCCTCTCCCATTTTATCCTTTACAGGGAAGCTGGGGGCATAAGGAGGTGGCTACTCCTTGTCACAGGCAATATCTTCTTTTCCTTTTGTCTTTGTCTCTGCCTGCCTTATTTCTTCCCCCTTGGACTGCTCTTTAGTAAATCTTTCCCCTCGTCTGTCTTTTTTTCTTCCATTCTTTTGGTTAATTGATTACTTTTGGATTATTCAGACCTCTCCCAATCTTTGACCTTTTCCTGTTCCTCACCTGCCTCCTTCTCCTCCACCCTTCTAGTCAGCTGGTTATTTCAAATTCTTTAGACCTCTCCCAGTTTCTGACTTTTTCCTTACATGCCCTTGGGGGAGGCAGAGCAGTGGGGTTAAAACATACCTTAAAAGCCACAATAGTTGGATAGAAGCCCAAAGGTGGGAGTATATCAAAGTGTTATTTTTTTCTTTCTCTAGCAAGCATCTCCACCTGGTTCCACATGTTCCATTAGAAAAGATTCCCAGTGGGAACCCAGGGAGCTAGGATGATTATATCCTTCCATGCCTGAATGACATGTGGTCTGACAATTCCAGGCCTTTGAGAGAGTAGTATATATCTCAGCATCTTACGCTCTGGGTCATTTTTGTATGAAGTTGCCTTACCCGTATTGGGGTTCCACTCATCTTGACTGACTGCTTAGCCCTTGGAGCAGAAAAGCCACATGTTCTGGTACCAATTGCCAGGCCTCTTTAGTCTTATTCCCCAGGGAATGGCAAGTCTGCTATCTGCCCATTCGGCAGCCCCACAACACAGGACAAACAGGTGTGATAGGAAGTTAAGTCAAAGTAGGAACTCAGTTTATTATTGTGAGTGTCATCTAATATAGGTTAAGTGACATCATGTGATGTGGGGGTACCTCTAGCCAATGATAGACAGTCAAGTCCTCCCTCTGGCTGGAGTGGCATCTACCTAGATTTTGCTGTCTCATTCTTCCTTGGTAGCTTTAAGATTATTCTTCAAACTGAAGCCAGGCTTTCCTCTGTCTTACAGTCCTTGAGGTACAGGCCCTGAGATAATTTTGGTCCAACAGGCAGGGTGACAAGACGGGAAGCAGAAGCAGGGTGATGAGAATAGGATAATTCTGGGAAGAGGAAAGTTCAGTCTGCAGTCATCACAGAGGAAACCAGAGACAGAGGAAGCAAAATGAGACTGCCTCACTGATAAAAGGTACCAAGCCACATGGCTAACATAGGCAAAAATAATGGGCTAGTTTAAGATGTAATAATTAATTAATAAGAAGCCTGAGCTAATAGGCCAACCAGTTTATAATTAATGTAGACCTTTATGTATTTCATTGGGAGTGAATGGTTGTGGGACCTGGTGGGACAGAAACCTCTGTCAACAAGTGGTGCCAACGTGGACAACTAAAATCTGAGAGAGTTTGGGAAGTAATTCTAGACACAAAAGAACAGAATTAAGCATGGCTTCTTGGTAGCAGCATTTTCTCAGATGGGCTCTGTTTGCTAGAGAGGCTTCCTGACACAGCTTTAGTTTCAAAAACTTTGGAGTTGTTTTAAAAGGACCAGTTAGCAAACACTTAAATTGTGTTTATGGATAGCCAATAGCATGGTTCTTAGTGGCGGCACAGACCTCAAAACTCCATTGAATTGTGACAATAAACATGGCTCAAGCCAGTACATTTGCTATGAGGCTAGACTCTCAGAAAACTAAAGAATGGGTTGGATCTAGCCATCAAAGACATGGCTTTAATCCTAGCCATATTGCTTAGCAAATTAAAGACTCATGTGGTCAGAAAAAAGACATATAGTAAAGATAGATTCAGATGAAGGAAACCTCTAAATGATTAACAGTGTTTTTTAAAATATATGTAGGCTTTGAAGAGAAAAGCAAAAGGACAAAGTCCTTTAAAAGAAAAGAAAGAGAGAAGTTGGGTATGGTTGCACACACCTTTAACCCTAACACTTGGGAGGCAGAGGAAGGTGGATCTCTGGGAGTTTGAAGGTGTGGTGGCCCACAGCTTTAATCCCAATACTTGGGAGGCAGAGGCAGGTAGATTTCTCTGAGTTCAAGAACAACCTGGTCTACAGAGTGAGTGTCAGGACAGATAAAGCTACACAGAGAAACCTAGTCTCAATAAAAAAAAATACAAGGAAAAAGTACAGTTTAAAATAAAGCCACATAAACATGGACAATACACAGCGAATCTGGATACTGTATGTTATTATGTTTCCTTAATTCCATATGAATTTTTCATCTCTCCCTGGAAAACAAATACCTGCCTGTGTTTTTCTGTGGTTCCTTGGTGCATATCTTTTGAGTATACATTCTTTATCTATTCTCTACCTTGAAAACTTTTTGTATGGACATAAAATGAAAAGAATTGTGCAGAATAACTGGATAGAAGACTTCTTTCCGACTACTTGCCACTGACCTTAAGATTCAATTGTACCTTCCACCTGCTCATTCTACTCTGAGCTTCTGCTTAATTGAGCTGATTTTATCTCTTAGAATTTACATAATGCATAGTTGTACAGAGTTTAAGAAGCACATTCAGCTGTGCTTTAAGCACTCAACATCACATAGTATTGTTTGTAAATCATCATGTAATTTTAAATGTTTGTTTTTGTATTTAAACTATGAAATTTGTGTGTCAGATTCCCACGTATGTTTTCTTAATTTATTTTCAGGCCTCTATGATAGTATCTCACAAAGTGTTTGAAGAAACACTTATGAATTAATGTTGAAATATATTCAATGTTTTAGTCTGCTAACTATTAAAATTAAATAAAAGTAGTTACTCAAGCTGCCTTAAGCCATTAGTTTATTATTTCACACCTCTTACTACCATTCCATTTCCATCTGAATTCCAGCCTTCTATATTCATGATTAACACTCTTGTGGATGCAGAGCTTCTATTATCTTTGTTAGCATCTATTAAATCAACATTTGAACTATGCTCAGTGTGACACTTGTGTAAGCACACAGCTTACATAGATCAAATGTAGACTCCCATTATCTAGCCTCCTATTGCAATTTCCAAAATACAGTAACCACTATTATCAGACCTTTTGATGTGTTTGTCCTTGATTGTATGCCTTTCTTTATATTTTCTTTCAAAGTCCTTTTTTAAAATTAGGGATGCTCATGTAAAGCTTCATTTGTTTTATTTAATGCATTCTATTTTTGCTTATTCAGTGGAATAATTTGTCATTGTTAGCCTAAACTGTATTACTTCAGGCTTCTATTACTTTAGCTTTATTTCCTTAGAGAGTTTCAGATCACTGAATTGTAACTGCTTTCTTATGACTTCTCTGATCTGAGTGTCAAGGATAGGCAACATCTTTACCTGTATCTGTACCTCCATCTTCAGGTGTCAAGAATAAACCCCAGAGATATTATTCTAAGGAATAAAATGTGTCTCTAATGCTTTTACTGGAAGTTCTGATACTCTCTGTGCTCCAGAGATGCCTGCCTTTATTTCTTCTTCCAAATGTAAAAGAGAATAAGAAATACGTATTTTCTTTCCACAAACCCATAGTGCTACTCAGCCTCCTCGCAGTTCTATATTCTGCGTCTAGACTACCAAAGAATGCTCTTCATTTATTTATGCCAATTTTCATAAACTGCCATATTTTTGGTGGCATGCTCTATCCACTGATTTCTAATACTTTTCTGAATGGAGTATCCACTTTTCTTTTCTTTTCTTTTTATTTCTTTACATATGTATTTATTTATTTTTCCATTAATAAATTCACACTTCCTCCCCTCTTCCCATTCCCTTCCCGCTCCCCCACACCCCTCCTCCCTCTCCTCCCTCCTTAAGAGAGCTCAGGGAACCCTTCCCTGTGGGAAGTCCAAGCCCCCTCTCCCCACATCCAGGCCTAGAAAGCTTTGCATCCAAATAGACTAGGGTCCCAAAAAGCCAGTACATGCAGTAGAAACAAGTCCCAGTGCCTTTATCAATGGCTTCTCAGTCAGCCCCCATTGTCAGCCACATTCAGAGAGTCCAGTTTAATTGCATGCTCATTCAGTCCTGGTCCAGCTGCATTTGGTGAGCTCTCATTAGAACAGGCACACTATCTCACTGGGTGGACCAACCTCTGGTGGTCCAGACTTCCTTGCTCATCTTCTCCCTCCTTCTGCTCTTCAACTGGACCTTGGAAGCTCAGTACGCTGCTCTGATGAGAGTTTCTGTCTCTATCTCCATCCATACCAGGAAGAAGATTCTGTGGTAATATTCACGATAATCACTAGTGTGATAATGGGACAAGGCCAATTCAGACACCCTCTGCTCTGCTGCCCAAGGACCTAGCTGGGGACATCCCCGTGGTTACCTGGGATACTCTCTAGAGCCAAGTCTGTTGCCAACCCTACAATGGTTCCCTTAATATAGATATCTTCTTCCCTGCTCCTATATCTGCCCTTCCTCCATCTCCACCCTCCCACTCCCCCAAGCTCTCTCCAGTCTTCCCTTTAGTGGTTAGTACTCTGCGTTTTGTATCCTTTTTTCTAATACTCCTCTTCTTTGAGTGGGTCTAAATAGCTGTCTGCTCAGTATCATAAACTTTCTGGTATATGTTAAATGAAAATATTTCCATATTTTCTATTAGATTTCTCATAAGAATCTTGATTCACAGGAAAGTAGTAACCTTCAATGGACATCTCTTCACCAACCATATTCTTTCTGGTTGTATTCTCTTTGAACCAGCATTATATATTTAAATTAGGAGATTTGTAACCCTTACCATTACCAGCAAGCTATTCCTTTTAATTCATTCAATATTGAGAACAAACTTGTTAGATGATAAAGTTTTGTCTTTTCCATATAATAAAAATTGACTGATATCCTAAAGTGGCATCCTTTATTTTTAGAAGAATAGGTTTGTTGTCTATGAACATCCAACATTATTTGTGTCATAATGATTAATTAGTACTCAATAGACTGTCATTCTAACAAATAATTCAATTCAATATGTTGCCACATTCTCTTTCCAACACTCTTTCATAAAGAACATGAATGATGGTACTATATATATTTGCATTATCAATAAATGTAATTAGTCAATAACATTGATGCATGCACCATATTGTTGATATAATACCTTCAAATTTTCAATATTTTCTATTTCTCTGACTTAAATTTTTTTAAGTTTAATTCAGTTCCCTATTTTTCTGCCCAATGTCACTTTGATCTCATTAGTTTTTAGCCTATTGATCTGGATATGCTATTATTGCCTTTGCCTCATAATGCTTCTCTTCTCTCCTTATTTTATGATACATCATCATGATCACTCATTGTTTTGTACAGTTTCAGAATTGATCAATATTAGCCATATTTTCTGTTTCAAATGATTGAATCTATCAAACATATAGCAGACAAAAGTGAAAGAACAAATAGCATATACAGTGGCAGATACAGCTCAACAAACATCAAATCAGGCACTTGCAATATCCAACAGAGGCAACTGAAGCAACCTGATTATGGAACAAAGGTACTACAGTCAAATTAGGGTTTAAAATTTCCAAAACAATAAAATAAGGAAGCTATGTTGACATAGTCAACTAGAGTACATAATTGAGAGAGGTTTTGTTCCCTTTTGTTTTTCCATGGATGTGTTTCCAACTTCTTGTTTCCACTGTCAGCAATTTAATACACTTGGGTAAATAATACTAAACAATGATGGAAAATGTATTCTTTCTAACTGCCCTCAAGAATTTAATGTTTATCTTTTTAGCTCTTCTGCTTTCTCCCTATCATAGAATCAGAGAGCTAGGCTGCCCCATAAAAGGGTCACTTGGAGGACACTTTAAATATATGTGGTGTTCAAATATGGGAGAACCTCCTTGTTGCTAGAGTCTGCTCTCAGTGAGTTTAAGGAAGATGACAATTGATGAAAATTAATGTAATGCATATTGTAATTACTTACACAGACTTACTTTTTTCTTGCTTTATTGTATTCATGGTCTAATTACAATCTCAGTAAATCAGACAGCTATTCACTACATACACATACATAATAGAATGTGGCTTGAAAAAATGTGAAACTGTGCTTACTTAACTTTAGTTCTAATTTGTGTCTACTTACTTCAAAGGGATCTAAAAGTGCCACATTGTAACTGTGCCATGCTTAGTTATCCATTCATTTTCTCATCTTCCTAAACAATCTTATTAGACATGATCTGTTATCTTTATCCTCAACTCAGAAAAAATTGGTTGCCTCTTTCCTGAGCATTCACTAGAACAGGCATACAATACTAAGTTAGACCATTCTATTGTGGTACCTCTATAGAAATATATTTAACCTTCTCCCTTATTGATTGACCTGGGTCTTATAACTCTGTTCATTTTTCAACTAATTTAATCACATTTATAAAACACTGTTCCAATATAAACATATTGATTTGCTCTGTTTATTATGTATTTATTTTTTTAAATATGAGGTTTTTCCCTCATCAGAATGAAACATTTTGTTACTTCCTCATGGCTGAGAAATCTTTCATTATGTAAAGGCAGGACATTTTCTTTATCCATTCTTTTGTTGAAGGACATCTAGGTTGTTTCCAGTTTCTGAGCATCAATGGACATGGTTGAACATGTGCCTCTGTTGTATGATGAAACAACCTTTAGGTATATGACCAAGAGTGGTATAGCTGGACCTTGTGGTAGATCAATTCCCATCTTTTCATAGTGGTTGTACAATTTTGTACTCCTACAGCAACAATGTATAAGTTTCCCTTTTCTCTATATCCTTGTGTACATGATCTGTTACATTCTTTATTGGCTTTAACCACTGTAACATGTTAAATATGAAACTTTGTATTTTTAATTTGCATTTCCTGATGACTAAGGATGTTGAACATTTTTAAGTGTTTCACAACCGTGTTTTGAGAATTTTCTGCTTAGAGTTGTATCTCATTTAATTTTGATTTTTTTTATATCTAGTTGCTTTTTAGTTCTGTATATATTTTATATATTAGTCCCCTACCAGATGAGTTTTGGGGAAAGGGAATAAAAGAATAATAAAAAAAAAACTGTTGCTTTCTCTTACTGCTGATGTCCTTAGCTGTACAGAAGTTTTTATTTTTATTTTATTTATTTATTTATTTATTTATTTATTTATTTTGGTTTTTCGAGACAGGGTTTCTCTGTGGTTTTGGAGCCTGTCTTGGAACTAGCTCTTGCAGACCAGGCTGGTTTCGAACTCACAGAGATCTGCCTGCCTCTGCCTCCTGAGTGCTGGGATTAAAGGCGTGCGCTACCACCGCCCAGCTGGAAGTTTTTAATTCCATAAATTCTCATTTATTAATTCATGATCTTAGTGCCTATATTAGCAGTGTTCTGTACAGAAAACCTTTTCATGTGCCAATGATTTCAAGACTATTCGCCATTTTTAATTTTACCAGGTTCAGTATATCTGGTTTATGTTAAGATCTTTGATTCATTTGGTCCTGTGGGATAATGCTCTTGCATCCAGTAAAAATTTGTCACATTATTGGTTTAATAAAATGCTTTTTGGCCAGTAGCCAGTTCAGTACCCCATTTTTTTAATTGGGTTAATTAGAGTTTTAATGTCTAGTTTCTTGTGTTCTTTATATATTTTGGAGATCAGGCCTTTTGTCTGATCCAGGGTAGGTGAAGATCTTCTCCCATTCAGTAGGTTGCCTATTTGTCTTAATGACAGTGCAGTTTGCTTTACAGAAGCTTCTCAGTTTTAGGAGGTTCCATTTATTCATTGTTGCTCTTATTGTCTGTGCTACTGGGGTTATACTTAGGAAGTAGTCTCCTGTGCACATGTGTTGCAGACTGCTTCCCACTTTCTCTTCTATCAGGTTCAGTGTGGACAGATTTATATTGAGGTTGTTAAACCATTTGGACTTGTGTTTTGTGCATGGTGATAGATATGGATCTATTTTCATTCTTCTACATATTGACATCAGGTTATGCCAGCACCATTTGTTAAAGATGCTTTCTTTCTTCCATTGTATAATTTTAGCTCCTTTGTTGAAAATCAGGTGTTCATAGGTTTGTGGGTTAATATCCGGGTCTTTGATTCAATTCCATTGGTCAGCATCTCTGTTTTTATGCCAATACCATTATGTTTTGATTACTGTAGCTCTGTAATAGAGTTTGAAGTCAGGGATGGTAATGCCTCAAGAAGTTCCTTTATTGTATAGGATTGTTTTGGCTATCCTTGGTTTTTTTGTTTTTCCATATAAAGTTGATTATTGTTCTCTCAAGGTCTGTGAAGAATTTTGTTTGGATTTTGGTGGGGATTGCATTGAATCTATAGATTGCCTTTGTATAGATCCTCCTGGAAATTGGAAGCAGACAAGATTCCGGGGCAAAAGTTGGGAGGATGGAGTAGGGGTTGGATGGGGGAAGAGAAGAGGGGGAGAGAGGAGGGAGAAGGGGAGAATTGGGGATAACTTGGGGGAGTGGGATGGTTGAGATGGAGGAAGGGCAGATATACAAACAGGGAAAAAGATATCCTAATTAAGGGAGCCATTTTAGGGTTGGCATGAGACTTGGCTCTAGAGAGGTTCCCTGGTTTCCAAGGGGATGTCCCCAGCTAGTTCCTTGGGCAGTAGAGGAGAGGATGCCTGAACTTGCCTTGTCCCATAGTCACACTGATAAATATCTTGAATATCACCCTAGAACCTTTGTCAGACAATGGATGGAGATAGAAACAGAGACCCACATTGGAGCACTGGACTGAGCTCCCAAGGTCCAGTTGAAGAGCAGAAAGAGGGAGAAGTCAGGACCGTGATGGGTTTGTACACCCACGGAGACTCTGTTACTGATCTAAGGGGAGCTCACCAAGGTCAGCTGAACTGGGACTGAAGGAGCATGTGATCAAACTGGACTCTCTGAATATGGCTGACAATGGGGGCTGACTGAGAAGCCAATGACAATGGCACTGGCACTTTTTTTTTTCTACTGTATTTACTGGCTTTTTGGGCATCCTAGTCTGTTTGGATGCACACCTACCTAGGCCTGGATATAGGGGGGAGGTCCTTGGACTTCTCACAGGGCAGGTTACCCTGCTCTCTTTTAGGACTGGAGGGGGAGGGGGAAGGGTGAATGGGTGAGTGGGAGGGAAATGGGAGGAGGGGGGAAGGTGGAAATTTTCAATGGTATTATTTATAAAACAGAAAAATAAAAAATTAAAAAAAAAAACATACTAACCAGAGGATTTGTGGAAAATATCAAAAAATATAGATTCTAAGATTTTTTTGTACACACATTAGAATCAAAGAACTTCATAAATGATAAATATGTTCAAAACTGAATGCAGCCTTTCTGCTTTAGTTAACTTGTATTCAAATATTCAATGAATGGTGTGAATGTCTAATGGCTAAACACACATTGAGCTTGTGTGTTTAGTCAATAAATTTCTAAACCAGACAATAAAAACAGAGTTAGTATAAGTTCTAATAGAGACATCAAAATTCTTTAATTAAAAACAAGACTTTTGAGTTTTCCAGGGAGTTCTTACATTCCATGGGTGAAATTTTGAAAATCTTATGCATGGTGTTTTCATAGTTCAATATCTTTAAAGTTGCTTTGGTGTGAAGGAATTTATGTATGTTAATAGGTTAGATTTTTAATGGGTGTAAGGCCTCAAATATACATAATTAACCTCCTCTGAAATCTTTAGAGTTTTGAATTACATTTTTCACAGTGAGGATGAACCACTGATTGTGTTACATAGTCAGTTAAAATTTAGAGTTTAGATTTTTTTAATTTTCCATAATTTTTGATGTTTTTTTTAAAAACAAAATTTAAATGAACATCATCTTGAATGATATATTTATGGTTCTCAAATATAAACTACAATTTCACTTTGATTAAAACAAGAGTGCATAAACTATTAAGAGCTTCTTCTTCCCATGGTATCTACCACCAATTTCTTCCTGTCCATAAAAGCATCCTATTTACTATGGCATATATGAAATATTCAGTTTTTCTGATTTGTCCTCTGTTGTACCTTCTGAGTGACAGTTAAAAATTAGAAAGAATGTGGGTTTAGCAATGTCTTGGTGTAGCTACTGGAGCAAAGTGTGAAAGTGTAACACTTTTCATAGAGGAAACAAGCAGCAATTTCTTTGAGTTTGGACTATTTAGTGATTGGCATCAGAATTAAAAATGACTATCCCTCATGGTCCTGACTTCCTTGCTCATGTCCTCCCTCCTTCTGCTCCTCATTGGGACCTTGGGAGCTCATTCCGGTGTTCCAATGTGGGTCTCTGTCTCTATCGACATCCATCGCCAGTTGAAGGTTCTATGGTGATATGCAAGATATTCATCAGTATGGCTATAGGATAAGGCCATTTCAGGTTCCCTATCCTCAGCTGCCCAAGGAACTAACTGGGGAGATCGCCCTGGGCACCTGGGAGCCCCTCTAGGTTCAAATCTCTTGCCAACCCTAAGATGGCTACCTTAATTAAGATATATACTTCCCTGCTCCCAAATCCACCCTTCCTTTATCCCAATCATCCTGTTTCCCCAAATACCCCCCATCCTCCCCTTCTCACTTTTCTCTCCCCATCTCCCCTTACCCCCATCCCAAATCCCCCAAGATCCCAATTTTTGCCCCGCAGTCTTGTCTACTTCCCATATCCAGGAGGATAACTATATGTTTTTCTTTGGGTTCACCTTCTTATTTAGCTTCTTTAGGATTACATGGATAGATTTTTGTATGTTAAACCAGCCCTGCATCTCTGGGATGAAGCCTACTTTATCATAAAGGATAATTTTTTCTAATGTGTTCTTGGATTCGGTTTGCCAGTATTTTATTGTGAATTTTTGCGTTGATGTTCATGAGTGAGATTGGCCTGTAATTCTCTTTCTTGGTTGAGTCTTTGTGTGGTTTTGATATAAGGGTAACTGTAGCTTCATAAAAGGAATTTGGCAATGACTCTTCTGTTTCTATATTGTGAAATACATTAAGGAGTATAGGTATTAATTAGGTCTTCTTGGAAGTTCTGGTAGAATTCCGCATTGAAACCATCCGGTCCTGGGCTTTTTTTGGTAGGGAGGTGTTAGATAACAGCTTCCAATTTTTCATGACTAATAGGTCTAATTAGATTCTTGACCTGGTCCTGGTATAACTTTGGTATATGGTACTTATCTAAAAAAATGTCCATTTCTTTTACATTTTCCAATTTTGTGGCATACAGGCTTTTGTAGTAAGATCTAATAATTCTCTGAATTTCTTCTGTGTCAGTGGTTATGTCCCACTTTTCATTTCTGATCATATTAATTTGTGTGTTCTCTCTCTGTCATTTGATTAGTTTGGATAGGTGTTTGTCAATCTTGTTGATTTTCTCCAAGAACCAGTTTTTGGTTTCATTGATTCTTTGGATTGTTTTATGTGTTTCTATTTTGTTGATTTCAGCAATCAGTTTGATTATTTCCAGTTTTCTACTCCTCCTAGGTGAGTCTGTTTCTTTTTTTTTTTCTAGAGCTTTCAGGTGTGCTGTTAAGTCTCCAATGTGTGCTTACTCCGTTTTCTTTAAGTGGGCACTTAGTGCTATGAACATTTCTCTTAGCACTGCTTTCATAGTGTCCCACAGGTTTGAGTATGTTTTGTCTTTACCCACACACTGAGACGATGGGGATGTTCTATCGGGAACTCACCAAGGCTAGCTGGCCTGGGTCTGAAAAAGCATGAGATAAAACCGGACTCGCAGAACATAGTGGACAATGAGGACTACTGAGAACTCAAGAACAATGGCAATGGGTTTTTGATCCTACTGCATGTTCTGGCTTTGTGGGAGCCTAGGCAGCTTGGATGCTCACCTTACTAGACCTGGTGGAGGTGGGTGGTCCTTGGACTTCCCACAGGGAAGGGAACCCTGATTGCTCTTTGGGCTAAAGAGGGAGGGGAACTTGATTGGGGGAGGGGGGGGAAATGGGATGCAGTAGCAAGAAGAGACAGAAATCTTTAATTAATTAATTAATTAATTAATTAAAAATTCAAGGAAAACTTTAATTTCTTTCTTTATTCCTCGATCCAGGTATGGTTCAGTAGTTGACAATTCAGTTTCCACGAGTTTGTTGGCTTTTTTTGGGTAGCATTGTTATTGAATTCCAACTTTAATCCATGGTGATCCAATAAGACACAGGTGGTTACTAATATATTTTTGTAACTGTGGAAGTTTGCTTTTTACCGAGTATGTGGTCAATTTTCGAGAAGGTTCCATGAACTGCAGAGTAGAAGGTATATTCTTTCATATTTGGGTGGAATGATCTACAGATATCTGTTAAGTCCATTTGATTCATTACCTCCATTAATCCTCTTATTTCTCTGTTAGGTTTCTGTCTGATTGACCTGTCCATTGGTGAGAGAGGAGTGTTGAAATCTACTACTACTTGTGTGCATGGTTTGATGACTGCCTTGAGTTCTAGTAATGTTTCTTTTATGTAAGTGGGTGCTTTTATATTACAGGCATAGATATTCTAGATTGAGACTTTGTCCTGATGAATTGTTCCTGTTATGTTTAAAGAATGTCCGTCTCCATCTCTGCTGATTGATTTTAGTTTGAAGTCAACTTTGCTACAAATTAGTATGGCCACACCTGCTTGTTTCTTAGGTTCGTTTGCTTGATAAACCTGTTCCCAGCCCTTTACTCTGAGTAGATGTCTGTCTTTGTGGTTGAGGTGTGTTTCTTGTAAACAGCAGAATGTTGGATCCTGTTTTTGTATCCAATCTCTTAGCCTGTGCCGTTTTATAGGTGAGTTGAGTCCATTGATGTTAATTGATATTAATGACCAGTGGTTGTTAACTCCAGTCATTGTTTTTGGTATTAGCATTTGTGTATTTTCTTTCTTCAAGTTGTGCTCGTGAACGGTCATTAGATATCTGAGTTATTGTGGGCATTGCTGGACTCCTTGGATTGTGATTTTCCTTCTATTACTTTCTGTAAGGCTGGATTTGTGGCTACATATTGTTTAAATTTGTTTTTATCCTGGAAAATTTTGTTTTCTACATTTATATTGAATGAAAGTTTGGCTGGGTATAGTATTCTGGTCTTGCATCCATGGTCTCTTAGTTTCTGCAGTACATCTATCCAGG
>NC_022026.1:19257490-19258995 GCF_000317375.1 Microtus ochrogaster
AAAAAAAAAAAAAAAACTACTAAAATGTTGATTTCTTACTCAGTTTCCCACCAATAACTCTTAATTTTAATTGAGTTTATTGAGTTATACATTTTTCCCTTCCTGCCTCTCCCCCCACTTTAACCCTCTCCCAATGTTCCCATGCTCACAATTCACTCAGGAGATCTTATCCTTTTCTACTTTCCATGCAGATTAGATTCATGTATGTCTCTCTTGTGGTCCTCATTGTTGTGTAGGTTCTCTGTAATAGAGATTTTTAGGCTGGTTTTCTTTGCTTTATTTTTCAAAAAAACATGAATGAGTATATATGATAATGATCTTTCTGGGTCTTCGTTACCTCATTCAAAATGATGTTTTCTAGCTTGATCCATTTGCCTCCAAAATTTCAAGTTGTCATTATTTTTCTCTGCTGTGCAGTACTTCGTTGTATAAATGTAACACAATTTCCTTATGTATTTTTTCGATAGAGGGGCCTTTAGGTTGTTTACAGGTTCTGGGTATGACAAACAATGCTGTTATAAACATAGTTGAGCACATGTCCTTGTGATACTATTGAGTGTGCTTTAGATATATACCCAGAAGTCGTATTGCTGGATCTTGAGGAAAGTTGTTTCCCATATTTCTGAAGAACTCCCCATTCAGATATTCAAAGGAGTACCAGTTTGTACTCCCACAAGCAATGCAGAAGTGTTCCTTTTACCCCACAATTTATCCAGCATAAGTTGTCACCAGTGTTTTTGATCTTGGCCATTTTTACAGGTATAAGCTGGAATCTCAAGTTGTTTTGATTTACATTTCTCTGATAGCTAAGGATGTTGAACACTTCCTTAAGTGTCTTTCAGTCATTTTAGAGTTCCTTGTTGTGAGTTCTCTGTTTAATTCTGTACTCCATTTTTATTGGGTTATTTCTTCTTTTGATGACCAATTACTTGATTTCTTGTATATTTTGGAGATCAACCTTCTGTCTGATGTGGGGTGAGTGAAGATCTTTTCCCATTCTACAGGCTGCCATTTTGTCTTGTTGACCATGTTCTTTGTGTTATAGAAGATATTTCAGTTTCAGGAGGTACCATTTATTAATTGTTTCTCTCAGTGTCTCTGCTGTAGGGATAAGTCCCGACCCTTAGGGGGCGTGTTCGCCTCAGGCTAATGTTTGCATACAAATTTGGCGAGCTTGCTCCCAGCCGCTACTTCTGCTTTGCTGGTCTCCATGGGAACGGTGGTTCTGTAAGTCTATTAAGGCTGTATATATATATTTTTACAATCTGTCTGCATTTGTTTACTCCGTTACATTTTGGCATCCAACGTCGGGCTACTTTGCCCCTGACTCAAGCGGGTATCCCACTAGCTAACACAGCACCCTCCTGGGTGCTGTTTTTTAGTTTGTGACTCGGGACCCAGTGCCGAGTCTGAGACACACTCGGCCACACAGGTCCATTCTTAGTGCCTTGGCTAAGTTTGCAGTGGAACCCCACTGCCTGAATTAGCAGAAGCTCAAGTATCTG
>NC_022026.1:19270172-19275748 GCF_000317375.1 Microtus ochrogaster
ATTATTTAGACTCCTTGAGATAGAATGTTTAGCAAAACGTTTGTTCTCAATATTGTTTGTTATATTTATTATTTGTTATTATTGTATATAGTTGTATTTGGTTTAGTTCTGTCTTATTTAGACAAAAAGGGGAGATGTAGGGATAAGTCCTGCCCCTTAGGGGGCATGTTCACCTAGGGCTAATGTTTGCATATAAATTTGGCGAGCGTGCTCCCAGCAGCTGCTTCTGCTTTCCTGGTCTCCGCGGGAACAGTGGTTCTGTAAGTCTATTAAAGCTGTATATATATTTTTACAATCTGTCTGCATTCATTTACGCCTTTACACTCTGCTACTGGGATTATATTTAGGAAGTAGTCTTCTGTGCCAATGCATTCAAGTGTACTTTTTACCTTTTCTTCTATGAGGTTAAGTGTGGCTAGCTTTATGTATATGTCTTTAATCAATTTAGATTTGAGTTTTGTGCATGGTGATAGAAAGTATGTATTTTAATTTTTCTACATGTTGATATTTAGTTATGCCAGTACCATTTGTTAAATATGTTTTCATTTGAAATTTTTTGCTTCTTTGTCAAAAATCAGGTGTTTGTAGGTAGGTGGATAAATATTAATATCTGGGTCTCCAATTCAGTTCTTTTGGTCATCTTGTCTGTTTTTATGCCAATACCAGGATATTTTCAGCACTGTGACTCTGAAGTAGAGTTTAAAGTCAGAGACTGTGATGCATCCAGAAGTTCTTTTATTCTACAGAATTGTTTTGGCTATCCTGGGATTTTTGCTTTTCCATATGAAGGTGAATACTGTTCTGTGAGGTCTGTGAAGAATTTTGCTGGGATGTTGCTGAGCATTGCATTGAATATGTAGATTTCTTTAGGCAAGATTGCCATTTTTGCAATGTTAATTCTACTTACCCAAGAGCATGAAAGATCTTTCAAATTTCTGGTGTCTTCTTCAATTTCTTTCTTCAAATATTTAAATTTCTTGTCATACAATTCTTCCACTTGTTTGGTTAGAGCTACTCCAAGATATTTTATGCTATTTGTGATTCTTCTGAAGGGTGATGTTTCTCTGAATTCTTTCTCAGCCTATTTAACATTTGTGTATAACAGGGCTACTGATTTCTTTGAGTTAATCTTGTGTCTTGCTATATTACTGAAAGTGTTTCTGAGTCATTAGAATTTTTGGGGTCACTTTAGGTAAACTATCATATCATCAGCAAATACTGAGAGTTTTACTTCTTCTTTTCTGATTTGTATCCACTTGATCTCCTTTTGGTGTTTTATTGCTCTTTCTAGAATCAAGAACTAGCCGGGCGGTGGTGGCACACACCTTTAATCCCAGCACTCGGGAGGCAGAGGCAGGTGGATCTCTGTGAGTTCTAGACCAGCCTGATCTACAAGAGCTAGTTCCAGGACAGGCTCCAAAACCACAGAGAAACCCTGTCTCGAAAAACCAAAATAAATAAAAAAATAAATAAATAAGTAAATAAATAAATAAAGATAGAATCAAGAACTATATTGAGTAGGTATGGAGAGAGTGAACAACCTTGTCTTGTTCCTGATTTTAGTGGGTTTTCTGTGAGTTTTTCTCCATTTAGTTTGATGTTGGCTCTTGGCTTGCTGTATGTTGCCTTTATTATGTTTAAGTATATTCCTTGTATCTCTGCTCTCTCCAAGACCTTTATCATGAAGGGATGTTATATTTTGTCAAAAGCTTTTTCAGCATGTAATGAGATGATCATGTGGTTTTTATTTTTCCATTTAGTTTGATGTTGGCTCTTGGCTTGCTGTATGTTGCCTTTATTATGTTTAGGTATATTCCTTGTATCTCTGCTCTCTCCAAGACCTTTATCATGAAGGGATGTTATATTTTGTCAAAGCTTTTTCAGCATGTAATGAGATGATCATGTGGTTTTTATTTTTTAGGTTTTTTTTTATATGGTGGATTATGTTGACAGATTTTTGTATGTTAAACCATCCCTGAATCTCTGAGACAAAGCCGACTTGATGGTTCTGATATGTTCTTGGATTTAGTTTGCCAGTATTTTATTAAGTATTTTTGTATCAATGTTTGTGAGTGAGATTGGTTTGCAATTTTTTCCTAAGTAATGTCTTTATGTGGTTTGGGTATCAGGGTAATTGTAGCTCCATGAAAGAGTTTTGCAGTGTTCCTTCTGTCTATTGTGTGGGACAATTTGAGGAGTATTGGTAATACTCCTTTTAAAAGATTTCCTTTTGAAATCTTCTAGAATTCTTAGCTGAAACCATCTGGTCCTGAGCTTTATTTATTTATTTGGTGGGAGACATTTTATGACTATTTCTATTTCTTTAGCAGTTATAGGCATGTTTAATTTGCTTATTTTGTCTTGATTTAGTTTTGGTAAGTGATATTCATCCAGAAAGTTTTCCGTTTCCTTTTAGTTGTCCAATTTTGTGGAGTAGAGGTTTTCAAAATATGACCTGATGATTTTCTGGATTTCTTCTGTGTCTGTTGATATATCACACTTTTCATTTTTGATTTTGTTAATTTGGGTATGCACCCTCCTCTTTTTGGTTAGTTTAAATAAAGGTTTTTCTATTTTGTTGATTTTTTCAAAGAACCAACTCTTTGTCTCATTAATTCTTTGTATTGTCTTCTTTGTTTCTATTTTGTTGCTTTCAGCTCTCAATTTGGTTATTTCCTGCCATCTAGTTCTCTTGGGTGAGTTTGCTTCTTTTTGTTCTAAAGTTTTCAAATGTTCTGTTAACTCACTAGTGTGGGATTTTTCCATTTTCTTATGTATGCATTTAGTGCTATGATCTTTCCTTCTTTTCCTCTTAACACTGCTTTCATTGTGTCCCATAAATTTGGTAATAATGTGTGGATATTTTTACTAAATTTTAGGAAGTCTTTAATTTCTCTCTACATTTCTTCCTTGGCCCATTGATGATTCAGGTGAGCACTGTTTAATTTTCACGTGTTTGTGGGCTTTCTGGAATTAGATTTGATGTTGAATTTTAGTTTTAAGCCATGGTGATCCAATAAAATACAAGAGGTTATTCCATTTTTTTTTTATCTGTTGAGGTTTGTTTTCCAACAACAGCTCTTTAGAAACTTTTCTTACTGTTAAGCAATGATACAAGTTTCTTCTTTTTAGAACATTTTATTTCTATTGAATCATTTTAATGTTTTCAAATTTTATTCATCTTAGTTTTCCTCACTGAAAATAGTTTTCTTGAACATGATTGCAAATGTTTTGTTGAATATACAGTGATAAATTTTCAAATTGGATATGGTACATAAATGTTATCCAATATATAATCTGATTCTTATATCTTTAAAAATATTGGAACAATCAGGTTAAAGGTATTTTCTTCTATCAACATTAACTAATATGATTTCCACTAAATCAAAGCATTTGTCTCATACTCATAATAGGCACTTATGACCTTGTAATTAAAGTATCTGTTTGGAATACCATATATGTAATGTCTTTCACAATTGTTTATTATACCTACTAGTGTTTTGGTTTATGAATGTTCAATGCTTTTTTCACTATTTTTCACTCCCTTTTTCATTGATATCAATGTATAAGATATTTAATATACAAAATACTTAATCTTTGCTTAGATATATACACTGGATATTTTCTTTTGTTAGTCTCTCATATTTAGCTCCCAACTCAATATTTCAGAGAATAATTCCAAAGACTTGATCAATATTAACTAATACATTCATTTTCTTTAAAATATTTTGACTTTCTATACTGTGTTACTCAACTGGGATTAATATTACTGAAAGTTTTAGCCATATACATTTGTATCTTAAGTATTTTATTTATGGAATAGTTGTTTTATTATATATTAATTAGTAATATCCTATTCCTATAAACTTAATGCAGATATATGTGCAGACATGTAATTGTAGCACTGGTAGTTATAACAATGGTGATATGAATTGACTCTATAGTAATGAAATTAATTCTGACTGACCGGTCAACCACTTACAATCAGTGAATGTTTGACCATGTTCCCGAAACTCTTTTTTACCTTATTTTCCTGTGAAACAACAACAGCAAAAGAATAGCAAGAGAATTAGATCATAATACATGTGGGCTAACACACACACACACACACAAATACCAAAGCTAGTTACTATTTTCTTGTTTTCACCAATTCGACAGATATCTCTTGCTCAAAAAAGAAAAAGTGGTTTCTGCGTCATAGAGGGGAGCCAGGAAATTAATTGCGGTTTTTCACTCTTTTGAGAATAACTGTGGTTTCTAGGATCTGATTTCATGTATGATTTCTCTTTGCTACTGAAAATATATAGTTAATTCCCTCCTCAAAATGTCATCCAGTACAAAGCAGCTCCCATCATATAGCTCATATCAAAAGCTTCACTATTTATATATTCTAGGATGAGCAGTGAAAATACATCAGATTTTGTGCTCAGATAGTTGTAAAGTTAGTTAAAGTAAGACATTAATAAAATTAACTTTGAGGTCCTATTGAATCCTAGGCAGAGTTCTTTATTTTTTTTCCAATTCCTCATTTGTATTGTTTAATATGACTCATCAGGTATTATGCAATTATCTCAAATTTTCATAATCTTAAAATTGGCCAAAATTTGAAAAATGTGAATGATAGTTCCACAGATTTTTACTCAGGGAACAGCAATGACATCTCAAATTTAAAATAAAAAATGGTAAAGATAATGAATGATGTTTCCTGTCCCGAATTTTTAGTTTAAAAGGTCGTAATTAGAAGAATATTATGCAAAGACTTTCAGAAAACTGGGTTTTAGTATTTAATTTATGAGACTGTCTTCTGTTGGAAAATCATGAACATCAGCATTACAGCAACAGTTAAAGTAATTATATTTCAAATCTTTATGTCTAGTTTTTCCATAGCATCATAGTACCAGCCTCATGCCTAGAAAATAAGCAAACATACAAACAATCAAATAACAACAAAAAATAAACTAGATTATAAATCCAGGAAAGTAATTGTTATCTCAAAAATATGCTGGATATCCTTTCATTTTCCTGAACCATGCCCCTGGCCATTTTAAATAAACTGAGGTAATTGTTCTTGGACTCACCTAGATAAGCTGGCAATGATCTACTGAAGGTCCACCTGGTTCTCTATGGGCTACAGAAACTGTGCCTTTTTTCATTGAGGCTTGATTTATTGGTCCCTATATAGATGTTAAAAATATCTGATGGTATTCCCATGGTTGTATGTTAAGTTTCCTCAGTAGAACCACCTTCAAAGAATCAAGGCAAATGTGTTCTTTTGGCTACTTTAAGAAAAGAAAATATAAACCATGATCGAGATCTAGTGATTGTTCATACTATAGAACATATTTGATATTTTGTTGCATAAAACACAAACTTCCATTTGAAACCGGAAATATTATTTGTGTGTAAAGTGTGGTAAAAGTAGAAATTAGAGAGGTAGGACAATTAGTATGGTTGTATTTCAGGCTTAATTATAGTCTCTTTACAAATATATATATATACTTGCAAGCACTGTCAGCCTTAAGATATAAATATAGAATATTTGTATCACCCCAAAATGTTTCCCTATGGTTCTGCTC
>NC_022026.1:19275848-19283582 GCF_000317375.1 Microtus ochrogaster
ATATATATATATATATATATATATATATATATATATATATATCCTATCACATGGATATTAATAACTTACTGGTCCATAGTTTGGCTAATATGGTATTTAAATTAGTTAATATGAAATTATTGGATGGCTATATATGATACTTCAGTAACATTCTGCTAATGCTTTATTATTTCAATATGTAACCATTTAATGGATAGAAAATGACAATTACTACACTAGTTTAGACTAAAGAAGCACATATATATTTGGTCATTTCTTCAAACATTTGATGACTTGAACTTTTTTTTTTTGGTAAAGTGTTATTGTTTGCCAGACAATTTTACTCACAAATACCATTTATTTTGCATATTGGCTTGTAGAAATTCTTTGATATACAAACCATTACAGATCATTGTTTTTACTTCTTTCACTAGCCTGTGAATTTTTTGAGGAACTTACAATCATAATATCTATTTTTTATCTAATATATTTCTTATTTGGTGGGTGGTCTTTGGTCTTCCAGTGGGTTTTTTTTTTTTTTTTTGGTTTTTCGAGACAGGGTTTCTCTGTAGCTTTGGAGCCTGTCCTGGTACTAGCTCTTATAGACCTGGCTGGCCTCGAACTCACAGAGATCTGCCTGCCTCTGCCTCCCAAGTGCTGGGATTAAAGGCGTGTGCCACCACCGCCTGGCTTGAACTTCCAGTGTTGATGTCAAATTATGCCTTTTAGAGTCTTATAATATTATATGGACTAATTACCTAAGTATTTGTGGCAATGAAATGCCATAACAAATACTTTCACCATGAATTACAGGTTATAGTTGAAGTACTTATGAAATAATTATTTCCTGAGAAAAACTAAACTCTCTACCACTTAATTAAAATATTACGTATGGATATAACCCCTAGTATGTAACAGTTTTCTATTTGGTCTTGACACAAACAATAATTTTGCTGACAAAGGAGCCCTACACTGTTGACTTGTACCTACATAAGTAGTGATTTCTAATTTTTCAGCCCTTTTATAGTATAAAAGTTTAATGATATTTTTATGCTTTCCAAAGTATATCTTTGAGGACCTTAATTGTAATTGAATTACATTTTTACATTCATTTCACAAATTAAAATTTAATGGTTTTAAGTGTATTAGAAAACCACAGGCATTTGATATATTTGTTTTATTGGAGATAAAAAATGAACTAAGAGTCTAGTTATTTATCAATCTAACTACTTATGCTTTAAACTGGATAAATTCCACAAAAGTTTACTTTTTTATTTAAATTCCATAAATTTTATTTAAGGTAAAATTATATAGCATTTTTAACATTTAGAAACATAAAACAATACTCTATAATTTATAAATTACTTTATATTATATTGTTTTACTTATAGGAAAACCTATGAATCAACCAAAATAAGGGCTTGCCTTAGTGTAAGACAAGATCCAAGAGTAGTAAAGAGTTTCAGTAATGTTAGATACATATCCTTGGTGTAGGAGGTCTTTTGTTCATGTGTCACTTTCATTGGTTAATGAATAAAGAAACTGCTTTGGGCCTGATAGGGCAAAACTTAGGTAGGCTGAGAAGACAGAACTGAATGCTGCAAGAAGGGCAGATGTCATGGATCTTCTGCCTGAGATGGACACTGGTTAGAATCTTGCTGGTAAGCCACATTAAGGTGTAAGATTTAGCCAATAAGAAACTAGAGCTAATGGGCCAAGCAGTGTTAATGAATACAGTTTCTGTGTGGTTACTTTGGGTGTAAGCTAGCTGGGCATCAGAGACAAACAAGGGGCCCCTCTCTCCTTAAAATATACCCTAGTTTTAAAATGTATTTGAATCATATCATAAGTAAACATAAACATTAGCTCATTATTTTTGAGGGTAAATAATATGTCATTTCTGTCAATTGTGAAGTAAGTTTGAAATAAATTATTTTTTTAATTTAATTTTACTAGAAACTTATACATGAAATTTGGGCAGTGGTGGCACATGCCTTTAATCCCAGCACTCAGAAGGCATAGATAGTCTGATTGTTGTGAGTTCAATGTCATCATGGTCTACAAAAGCTAGTTTCAGGACAGCTAGTTTCTCTTACATGGAGAAAGACTGTTTTGAAAAGCCCCCCAAAAATAAAGCGATCAAAACATACATGAGCATGATATCACATCATTTTCATGTTTCCTCCACTTCTATCTCCTCCTTTGTACTTACTTCTCCCTTCCACATTCATGCCTTTTTAATTAATTATTATTTAATTTTATAAACAAGGAGGAGGATAGAAAGAAAAAAGTAAGAAAAGAAGGAAAGAAGGGAGAGGGAGGAAGGGAGGAAGAAAAGAAAGAAATGAAGAAAGAAAAAGAAGATGAAGAAAGAAAAAGAGTACAAATAAGAACAAGAAAGGTAAGTGCTATGAAATGAAGAACCTTTTCTCTTTGGTTCCATTGTACCTCACCAGGTGCAAATAATTTACTGATTTAATTAACGAATGAAGCAAAATGGAATATATTCATAAGTGAAGTAAGCTTTCTCTGAAGCTTAATATATTCTTTTTCAGGTTGCAAACACCAGGGATGACTTTTCTACCACTCCTAACTATAAAAACTGTGTGTTTTGTTTAAGATGTTATATAAGAACAGACAATTATTAGGAAGCATTTGAGAATCTATTCATAACTTGCCAAATTCTTACATTGATCTACAAAATTTTAAATATAAAAATACAAATACAGGAATAATATCAATGTAAGGCATAGTGGCACATGACTTTAATCTCAGTATTCAGGAGAAAGATGGAGCCATATCTCTATGAGATCAAGGCTAGACTGATCTAAAGAGTGAGTAAAAAAAGAATAATAATTTATCAAAATGAATCTTTTTCTCAGAGAACACAACATAGAAAGCAGATACATTAGAATTCCTTGTGGCTTTTCATGCTGTGGAAATATGGAGAGATAATAAATCTTTCATTTAGACAAAGATATCTAAAGGGCAGTTAATTCTTTCATGAAGATTTTTCACTATGTAGGACTGTTAAAACTAAATAAGAATAAGTAGAAAATATAGAACATTGGACTTGAGGAAGAGACAATGTAGTGACTATGGCTGTTATGACTAATAAAAGTTGTAATTACATATGAGGCAAATTTATTTCAAAACTGTGAGTAATAATTAACATTAATTTGAAGTAGAAAATGTTTTCCTTTTTTTCTGAAGTGACTAGAAAATTAAACCAATATTTAGTTGAGTGGTCTGATAATGATAAAATGTAATTGTTACAAGGTAATTTGTGTACCAAATATTGTATCAAATAACTTTTCTCAATTTGCCTTATGTTATATAGTCATCTCATTTACCCTATGAGACTAATTATATTATCACTGCCAAATTTACAGCTGAAGATAGTGAGACATTAAAGTGTACAATTGCTAATCAAATACAAGTCTCCAAAATTTGTACACTCTTACTCTCTACATTCTCTATAGTACATTCATGGGACTCAACCTAATCACACTAGGAAAATAATATGGATTATAATAACAATTTGTTGGAAATATGTAAGCAATGATATTGAATTAAAAGCATCTTCTAAACCAAGTTGGAAGGAAGACATCAGCAATTAAAGACTAATTCCCTTAAAAGTCAATCAGAGACCACCAAGAGGACCAGGTGTGTTTAACATTTTTTAAGTTAATGACAATAACTGAAAATAGACCCATATGGGGATTGTAAAAGGCACTCCTCACTCAATATTGCTAACTGAAACACAAATCGCACTCAGTTTTCCTCAGGCAAGCACTTGGTATGTGCTCAAACTTCACCAAAAAAAGCTGGTGAATCATAAGAGGAAATGGAGCATGATTAGTATGGATCAGAGGTAAATTGGATAAAATGTGTGCACCACTACATTTTTTATTATCATTTAATTTAATTTAACTTAATTATTTAAAAAACAAACATCTTGTTTCATTGAACATACAAATCCCAGTTCCCTCTCCTTCCCCTCCTCCCATCCCCTCCACATCCCCCTACCCTTCCATTCCTCAGAGAGGGTAAGGCACATTGATTTGGGGAAGGTCCAATGCCCTCCCTACTATATCTAGACTGAGAAAAGTTTCCATCCTAAGAGTATAGATTCCCTAAAATTCAGTACAAGCAGTAGGGATAAATCCTAGTGCCACTGCCAGTAGCCTCGCAGTCTGCCCTAACCACACAACTGTCACCCACTTTCAGAGGGACTAGTTTGGACCTATGCTGGTTCCTTCCTTGTCCAGCTGGAGTTGATGAGCTCCCATTAGCTCAGGTAGACTGTTTCAGTGGGTGTCCCATCATGGTCTTGACCATTTTGTTCACATTATCACTGTTCAACTGGACCTTGGGAGCTCAGACCAGTGTTCCACTGTGGGTGTCTGTCTGCTTTTATCAGTTGCTGGATGAAGGTTCTATGGTGACATTTAAATCATAATGAATATTTTAAGATATTCATCAATCTGACTACAGGGCAATGATATTTTGGGCACCCTTTACTCTATTGTTAATGATGTACCACTACATTTCCGGAGATTTAGTTGTGAGGACAGAGAGATACTTTTATAGAAAATGAAGTTACGCCTTTGTCACCTAACTTTTTATGACAATTTAAAAGCAATAATCAGAAATGTTAGTTTGAATGACAGAAACTACACAAATTGCAGGGTTCACCATCTTGAAATGCGTGGAATCTTTACAAGTGTCAAAACTAAATAGTCAATTGAGTTTTGTACAAAATTCTTTATAAATATAAATAAGGAGATATCAGTGTTCTCAACAGCATTAACTTCCAATGTTTCCCAGACAAACTGAACAGAAATCAATTTACTCATTTTTTTTCACGAATGCATTTGTAAAATGTAAATAGTGCTTGAGAAATGTCACTCTTCATAAAAATACAAAGGAAAAGAATGCTTACCTGCACCTGATCTTCATTGTGATTTAATGTCTTTAAAAAGTAGTAATGATAATAATATAAACATGTGTATATACAATTTTATTAATAAGCTTCACTCTTTATTTTATAAGAAAATTTATAGTGTTTAAACAGTAATCATCTAGTATACACAGCTGTAAAAGTAAGAGTTTAACATTTGTTTCCAGTGTTCAGACAACCACTAAAGATAATAAATGATAGTCCATTTATATTTTTATTCACTTAATGAATAATTTTGAAAATCCTACTATGATTGGGGATGTACCATTAGGAAAATAACATAAAAACTTTTACTAGACAACACAAGAATTGTCTTTTAGGAAAACCATATCTTGTCTTTATTAGTAAGCCATGTTTCCATACTCATCTTTTTAAACGAATATTTATGGACTAAGTTTATTCAGCTATAGTCTATTGATGTGGGATTTCCCTCTGTATGCTGTGATTACCATTGATTAATAAAGAAACTGCTTTGGACCTATATAGCAGGGTAGAAAAGAGATAGGACGGGAAAACTAAACTGAATGCTAGGAAAAAGAAGGCAGAATCAGGGAGAGGCCATGTAGCTGCCACCAGGAACAGACAAGCTGGAAACTTACCAGTAAGCCACTGACAGATTAATAAAAATGGGTTAAATGAAGGTGTAAGAGATAGTATATAAGAAACTAGAGTTAATGGGCCAAGCAGTGATTTAATTAATACAGTTTCTGTTTGATTATTTCTGTTCTGGGTATCTGGGAACAAACAAGCGACTCCCTATAGTCCATCATTGTAGCAATAATGAAGAACAGTTTTGGTTGTGATCATACTCTAAACCAAATAATGTGCAAAGCACATGAAAATGTGGACATTAACCTGTTTTGAATTATAAAACCCTTATTAATTAAAAGACTATCTGTTATATATTTACTTGGGAATTTGATGAAAGAAAAATTGGGCAAAATTTTATTCAGTCTATTAAAGTGTGCCTTGAAAATATGTAAAGATAGCAGGGTTATAGACATATTAAATAAGCCTGATAAGAATCATTTGGCCAAGAGTTTTTAGTCACTCATACCTGACACTAAAATGTTGTGATCGGTCCATACAAAATCACCCAAAATATTTCTGGTAATATAGGGATTTTTTTGTTAGTAAAATTATTATAGCTATATAGGTATTGCAGGAAGCAACTTATCTATAATGCAATCAGTAAACATTATAAAATACCAATTATGTTTAACAAACTGCAATGTGTCACTGCAATGTGAGATTGAGGACACTGTAATAGTAGCCATAAACAGAAAAGAAAAAACAAAATAATATAGAAACAAAAGTTCTGTAGCAGGAGATACTGTAGATATACTAAATTTTTATAATGCAAATTTGAGAATTTGTAAGACTTAACTTCAGAGAAGTGAAAAGTTATTGAAGGACACAAGAACTACTGAAGTAAAGGGAAGAACTGTTAAGAAGAAAGAAACAGTTGGAGAAGGTCATGAAGGTTGAAAATGACAAATAGTGTATAAGATAGCATAGACAAATTTTGCTTTCTTTTGGTCTAGTTTCCTTACATAAAACAGCACTTATATTAATTAGTTCCATAGACACTTACCTGAAGACACTTACTTAATCTTCTTATCTGAAAATGAGCTCTTAAATTCGATTCCTAAATATTAAACTTCAAGACACTTACTTGCTGACACAGCAAGTCCTTACCCAATACAGTCTCATCTTCTTTGGCAGAAATTTTGGCAAATGGCATATGTTCCCACCTCAAACATATCCTCCATGAATTATGTCTAGAACCATGAAAATTTAGAGTTCATAAGAAAAAGAGCTGGTTCTTTGAGAAAATCAACAAGATTGACAAACCTCTATAGAAACTAATTAAAAGGCAGAGAGAGAACACACAAATTAACAAGATCAGAAATGAAAAGGGGGACATAACAACAGATGCCGTGGAAATTCCGAGAATCATCATGTCTTACTACAAAAGCCTGTATTCCACAAAATTTGAAAATCTAAAAGAAACGGACATTTTTAGATAAGTACCATATACCAAAATTAAATCAAGACCAGGTAAACAATTTAAATAGGCCTATGAGTCATGAGGAAATAGAAGCTGTCATCATAACCCCCCCCCAAAAAAAAGCCCAGAACCAGATG
Organism: Microtus ochrogaster; assembly: GCF_000317375.1. NCBI lineage: Eukaryota > Metazoa > Chordata > Mammalia > Rodentia > Cricetidae > Microtus > Microtus ochrogaster. Next base: position 19,282,939 of record NC_022026.1, read on the forward strand.
GTTTTAATGCAGAATTTTACTAGAACTTCCAAGAAGAGCTGATACCTATACTCCTTAATGTGTTTCACATAATAGAAACAGAAGAGTCATTGCCAAATGCCTTTTATGAAGCGATAGTTACCCTGATACAAAAGCCATACAAAGACTCAACCAAGAAAGAGAATTACAGACTAATCTCATTCATGAACATTGACACAAAAATTCTCAAACTGAATCCAAGAACACATCAAAAAATTTATTCATTATGATCAAGTAGGCTTCATCCCAGAAATGCAGAGCTGGTTAACATTCAAATATCTATCAATTTAATCTATCATATAAACAAATGGAAAGAAAAAAAAAACATATAATCATTTCATTAGATGCTGAAAAAGCATTTGCCAAAATTCAACCCCCCTTTATGATAAAGGTCTTTGAAATATTAGGAATACAAGCATCATACCTAAATATAATGAAAGCAATTTACAGCAAGCCAACAGCTAACATCAAATTAAATGTAGAGCCCTCTTATACACAAAAGATATAGAAGCAGAGAGGGAAATCAGAGAAGCTTCACCTTTCACGATAGCCTCAAACAGCATAAAATATCTTGGGGTAACTCTAACCAAAGAAGTGAAAGATCTATTTGACAAGAACTTTAAGGC